>NC_088885.1:84300570-84602666 GCF_037157495.1 Lathamus discolor
AAATTATTGCTTTTGTTAAAAGTTTTTCAACTGACTGTATGGATCTTTATAGTCAGAGACACATGACGAGTAGCTATGAAGATTTAAAGCTTTGATCATCCAAGCTACCTTTCTTTCTCTCTCCATAATTTTCCCAAAGTGAAATTGCTTCCAAACAGTGCTCTGAGCAACCATGCTGCAGCTCTGTTTGTTTCCACTTACTACACACTATTAGAACAGTGTGTTCTTTCGGTGTTTTCCAGTATGATATTTGAGTCTCTCTGGTGAAAGGTTGGGTATGATACCCATAGAAACCACAGTTAAAGTTAAATATGCTTGCTACAGGCACTGTGCAGGGTCTGTTCAACTTGATCTGCTTTGTGCTCCCCTTACTGACTTTTACCAAGGAGGAAGTAGCGTCATCTTCAGAGGTGTTTAGCTCTGAGGAGAGTACAGAACTTGGGGTGGAAGCCATTGAGGTATGGAGTGTACCTTTTCCTTACTGATATTTATCAGTAAAATATTTAGAAGCAGTTTGTCAGTAGAGTAAAACTGACATTTCTTTGAGATTCAGACATGAGGAGGACCTGCCTCAAAAATCTTTGTCTGGCCTATTCATGGGCTGAAGACAGGATTGCTGGGGTCTTGAAATGATGCTTTTCTTCAAAGTATTTAGCAAAAGGCATTTCTCTTGTACATAATAGTTACTGAAAACCATATAGGGTATTAGGGAATTAAAATGGTGTGGTGGGTTAACCTTGGCTATGGCCCAAGCTCTCTCTCACTCCCACTCCTCAACAGGATGGGGGGAGAATATAGCATAAAAAAGCTCATGGGTTTTTTCAAAGACATAGGGATCATTTACCTATTATAATCATGGATGAAACAAACGTGACTTGGGACAAAGTAACTCAAGTTCTTGACAGTTAAAATGGGTTTAGGTAGTGAGAAACAAAGGCAAAAATTAAAACCACATCTCCTTACCACTTCGCCCCTCGACTCCTGACTTATTTTCTTCCTCCTCAGAGCAGCACAAAGGGATGGGGACTGAGGGGTTGCAGTCAGCCTGTATGGCTCCTTGTCCTACACTTTTCCCTGCTGTGGCCTGGGGACCATCAGGGCTCACAGAGCTGTTTCTCACCTGGCTCCCCTCAGCCCTGGCTGCCGGGCAGTGTTTTCCCCTTACCCAGGCTTTCTCCAAAGTGTCCGTCCGTGGCTGAGGAGTTCAGCTCTGCCCTGCGGTGGGGCCGTTGGAGCCGGCTGGGACCAGCCTCTCCTCACAAGGGCTGCCTCTCTCGCCAGCACCTGCAGACCTGCACCCCAAAGAATGGCCTAGAAGATCACCTCCTCCCAGATACTTCATCTACTGTATTAATTTTTTTTATTACCTAAATGCCACTGCTATAGGAAAGTTGGTTGTAGTTCCTTTCTTCAAATGAGTGCTATGAGCCTTAATATAATTTTCTTATTAATCTATTTATGTACAAGCTTAGATCAGGTTTAGTGTAAGAGTGTACAGACATGCAATTTTCTGTGAAAATAAGTGGTACTTTTGGAGAGGCCTTTGTCTTTATCAAATTTCAATTGTTATCAGAACATTTCCAGCCAAGACTAGTGAAAATTTTTCCCTAAAATTGAACTGGAGAGCTTGGAGGGTGAAGTAGGACAGGCCCAGGAAAAGGGAAGCAGAAATGTTAAGGAGACCATGTTCATAATGCTCCTGTGTTCAATTAGATGTTGAGCTAATGCATGGCAACAGAAGTACACAGCACAGAAGTACTACAGTTCAGACTCTGTGTTTCTTTCCAGGTGTCCATGGTGGATGCTATTCCAGGACTCATAAATGCAATAAATATGATTCAGAGTATCTCTGAATATTACAACACATCTGAAAAGATATCCTCACTGTTTGTGAAGGTTGGTGCTTCAGCATGAAAGGGAATTTTCAGGAATTTTTCTATGTGTTGTTGCTTGAGTATGAGAGACAATACATAAATTGAGCAAGCAATTGAAGAGGCAGCATTTTGGTCAATTTAATGCTGCTTTTTGAATGTTTAAAGAATCAGAAATAGCGATAAAACTAGTTCAAAGTTACAATTTATATTATTGTCTGTAATTTGGAGTTGTAAGAATTTTTTTAGACTTCTTGACGATCCAGGGCTGTTCTCAACCCTGACATGAATTGATTGAGGAACTTTCTGTTACAATGAGTCTTACCTGTGGTGAACTGCTTTTTGTAGCCCTTAAACCTCCTTATGTTTGCCTAAAGATGGAAAGGCAACTGGAAGGACAACCTATTCTTCAATGATCACATTCTCTTGATTTTACCTTTGCTTTCAGAGGTGTTTCTTTTCAGTCTTATGACCTTGTAGGTCTCAGTGTCATTTCAGGGTTGGTACAAAGTGCTTAGGTTTAAGGTGAGCATAGTTAATCAACAACATTTTGATGGCGTAATGGTCTGGGGGTTTGATATTACAAGGGGAACAGCCTATGTGGCTGGTGTTTGGTATTGCTGTTTTGCAGGCTGTAAGCAGTGGAGTCAAAGGTAGGGGATGAGACTGAAAGAAGGGCAAGTTCTGCTTTGTCTTGAAATGTTTTTTTCACAAGATGAAAATTGTTTTTAGGTGACCAATCAGATGATTGCAGCATGTAAATGTTACATTACAAACAACAATACGGCCACGATCTGGAATCAGCCCCAGGAGAGTGTTATGGAAAAGCTACAAGCAGCCATTAGACTTAAACAGGTAGGTGGGAGAGCACATGGAAAACAATATAAGGTGATTTACGAACATGTGGCTAGAAAAACTTTATTTTAAACAAGAAAGGAATGTTATAATGTCTGAAAAAGGAGCAACTGAAAATACCCTTAGGACCTGAAACATTTATATTATGACTAACAGGGAATTTAGACCAGTGTCTGTTTATCTCCCAGAAACAGGATTTCAATGGTTAGCCTAACTTAACTATGCTTGTTATATGAGAATTACTTGGATTGTCATGCCTGAGTTTCTTTAGAAAGTTTCTTACATGATGAAGATGGATGTGTGACAGAAATGAAAACAGAGTGAGTTACTGAGCTGAATGTGTTTCAAAGATATGTGGATAAGCTATACATTTAGAGAGGGCAGTTCAGTGAACTGAGAATTCAGCCGTTGCAGGCTGCATCCAATCAGAACATCTTCTGTTTCAATTTATGCCTGCTGCTTCTTGGCCTCTGTTACTTTGAAGAGCCTAGTTCTGTCTTTCTGATAACTTCCCTGTAGATTTCAGAAAGTTCATATTAGGTTTTCTCTCTTATTACTTTTTGATTCTTAAATAATATGTGATTGGAAGACTAGAATTTTATCCTGATACTTTCTGAAGAAGCAAATCTTGCATGCTTATAGTACAAATTAGTGTAAATGTATATGATGTGTTAGCATCAACAGTGAGTAGCAAGTTTGTATATTTCTATAAACATATAGCAAATGATTCAGTTGCTGCATTAATATATGGTGAAGGATTAGTTTATTTCAGTCTGGTTAGTTCCAAAACCTTTTAGAAAATCAATAGATTAAAACTTAAAATTTGAATTACTTAACAAATTTAGGAAATTCTGGGCCCTTCTTATTAATATTTCCAAGAGCGGTTATTCGTATTATATTTGATATAGAAATAACATTGTAATTTAAAGATTATTTTCTTGAAAGAAACCATTTCAAGCAAATCTGGTGACTACGAAAATAGTGTATTGGAAGAATTTAACTTTAACATGTTTGAAGCAAGTTTTATGACCAGTTAAGAATGCAGAATGAAAACTGGAAGCTGCTAAATTTAGGAAGGTTTTTGTTCTGGAAACTGATTTTTTTGAAAATTCCAAATATTATTACTCAATAAAACTGGTCAGCACACAGTCATTATTTTCCGTCTCTGAAAACTGAAATTTGGGTTGTCATCTTGGATATTCAGTAAACATATCAAGCCCTCCTATAAAATAGAGGAAACTGAATTACATACTAGGTAAGGATGAAATGTATAAATACATAAATGTGCAGTTCATTGATTTGATAAAATGTGCGATCCTGTAATGGTATTGTTGGGATAATTTTCAGAGACAAATCCTGCTACTGAGTTTATAGTTCTCATGTTTGTTTATCGATAAAAATTCTACTTGCTATCAAGATAGGAAAATATCTGTCTGCCTAAAGTGTTCCACCTAATGATAGTGGCCTTTATTATATGCTTAACTTCTTTTTTTCTGGGTTTTCTATTTTTTTTATTAACTAATTATTTATTTATTTTAATTAATTCTTTTTTTTTCCAGGAATATCAGAGTTGCTTTCGCAAGGTAAAAGAGAAATTGGAGCAAAATCCGTCTGAAAGACAGTTTGCCTTTAGTGAGGTGTATATCTTTGGAAAATTTGAATCCTTTCATCGACGTCTGGTAAAGATAATAGATGTTTTCAATACTGTGAAAACCTACTCAGTTCTACAGGAGTCTCAGATAGAGGGATTGGAAGGAATGATCACAAAATATGAGGTACACAGTAAATTTTGGATATCCTGTCCGTCTGACATGAACTTTAAACAGCAAATAATTATGAAAATTAGAAATGTGTCTATCAAGAGAAAAATTAACTCTAATTTGTGCTGAAATTACCAAGTAGTACTTATTGACGTAACTGTGTGATTGATGGGGAAGCAAGCAGATCAGGTGAAAAGGGGCAGGTGGGCATGTGAAGGAGGTATGTTTTTACTTTTACTTGTTTCTTTGAGCAATTGGAGCCATGGTTTTATGTTCTGAGCAGGAGAAAAACTGATTTCTGTCTTTGTGAACATTTTGCTAGCTATGAAAGGGTACCGTGGCCAAAATTGCATCATGGGGTGAAATAAGTCCCAGTTCAATTTCTTGCTGCATAAATGCAAACAAATACAACTTTGATTTCTTGAAATAAGTTATCTGAAAAATCTATACCAATTAAATACAAACCCCCCAAAACTTGGACACTCAGGCTGATATTTTTTTGCTAAGGAAATATATTCCTGCCCTTAGCAGGGGAGTTGGAACTGGATGATCTTCAAGTTCCCTTCTAATCCAAAGCATTTTATGTTTCTATGAAATAGTGAGCTTAATTCCAACAAAACAGATTATTAAATTTACTGAAAATCTGTACTCTAAATCCAGAATACAATCTTCAGCTTCGTGTTTTATGGGGTCAGAAAGAAGTATTTCACAGATGGCTATCTTTAGGGTGGGGGAAGGAGAGAAATGATTTAATTGGTCTGCTCTGGAAAGATCTTAAAGTTTAGGCTTTTTCTTCAGTAACAGCAAAATCCTTTTGTTTGTTAGTATTATTATTCAGGCTTCTTTCGTGATCCTTTTATTTAGTAGGAGTAAGACTTGACCAACAAGGGTCTCTTCTAAGAATATGAATATGCTAAATCATGGTATTTTCCTTCCTTCTTTCAAAGATTAACTTTCTTTTCTAGAAAGAATTTTCTAACCCTGAGTTAACTTACGTTATTTTATGTCTTTATTGGTGCAGTATCATAATTATGGTAATTATATACTATACTATAATATATATACTTATAATATAATATTACATGCATAAAACATAAAAATATTATAATGACCATAATTATGATAATTATACATTATAATAGAAAATAATTATTGTAAATATTAAAATAAATCAGAAGTATTCCATGTGTGCAGTTTGCAGACTGCTTTTAAAGATCACATGTGATACAGTGGCAGTACAGGCAACTGTGGCATTCTAATTTGGTTTACCTTGTCCATTTTCTTTTTGTTATGACCACAAGTAAGTCACTTTGTTTTAGTTTAATAACTGTAGGGTCAAATATGAGCTTTCCTGTTGCAGTCTGCGATTTTGATTTCTTTAACTGCATCCTTCACAATAGTCAGTTTTCTTCTTTGTTTTCTTCAATAGTCTTCTGAGAAGAAACCTAGGCACAAGTGGAACGCTAGCTTAGTCCAAGACTATTCCACATGGGCAGGATAGGTGTGTGTTGCTCTAAATTTTGCTCCATTCACTAAGATCTCCTCTCTAAAGCTGTGCCAGTAGGCACAGCTTTTCTCCAAAGCTCAGATTGCTAAGAATTTTCAGGTTGTGCTATGAAAATACTTTATTGGTAGGCTGCAACACAGAGATTTATTTGAGGTATTCATATTTGAAAAGCTGCCTGTGATCATTAGTCCAGGCTGTGATGCAGTCTGCAAACTGTATGCAGATATACTGCATTATCCATTGCAGCATTTAAGTCCTAAAGTAAGAGCTTTGTGTGAGATGTAGCTTATAGAATCATAGAATGCTTAGGGTTAGGAAGGACCTTAAGCTTGGCCTTCACTGCTGCCAGGGATGGAGCATTCACTGCCTCTCTGGGCAACCTGTTCCAGTGTCTCACCACTCTCACAGGAAAGAATTTCTTCCTTACATACAACCTAAATCTCCCCTGTTTCAGTTTGAACCCATTTCCTCTTGTTCAATCACTACAGTCCCTGATGAAAAGTCCCTCTCTAGCATTCTTGTACACCCCCTTGAGATATTGGAAGGCTGCTGCAAGATTAATTTCATTTGGTGGGTAGGAGTGGACAGGTGAGGGGAAATTATACATTCTTTAGTAGAAAATACTACATGGAAGGTTCTAGATAGTACACATAAATGGCAGAAAGTGTCTGTACTTTTTTAATAGTGACAAAATTGAAGTACTGAAGTATTTGATGTGGACCGTAGCTACAGTTATGTGACTCATTACATGATTTGAAAAATGTTTACAATAAGAAGTTACTATGTTGTTTTACTACTTAGTTGCTATCTGGGATTTGCTTGTTTTTAGAGGAAAAGATAGAAATGTTATTTACAGCAAAACAAAGATGGAGTTCCATTGACTTGTAATAAAATGATGGAAGTCTACTGTGCTCAAAATATACTGAGCTTTGTAGCAAACTATTAGGATGTTGAACAGCAGCTCAGCTCAAGGGTGATGCTGATTAACATGTACTTTCATTTGAGTGGAAAGAAGCTATGTAAGAGAATCCTGAAATAATAGATTCTGGGCTGGTGATATGCTGCTTCTTACTGTGTCTTTCAAACTGCCTGTTTTTCTACGGAATCAGCTAATTTAAAGAGATGGAAAATGCTAATGTGAAAATATTTTTCTGTGATGAGCTGCATAAGAGAATATTTAATGGATAACAAGTGTCTTTGAGGAAAAACAAGAATCTGAACTTTCTGTCAGTTCTAATTGACTTAAAACAGAAGTAAATAATACAAATGAAATTCATACGATCATTGCAACAACTTGAAAATGTCATGTAAGCAATTTGCTTATATTGCTCAGTAAATAAATGGAAACTAATGGCAAAGGTAAAATGAGAATGTGCACAGCCCATTGTACTAAATATTTTGGTGTGGTAAGTCTTTGTGTAAGACATTTTTTTTGTGATTTTCTTTTTCCATGACACTGTTTAGACCATTGTGGAAATCATGAAGAAAAGGCATTACAATTTCTTGGACCAACGGAAGATTGATTTTGACCAAGATTATGAAGAGTTTTGCAAAGAGATAAATGACCTTCATGTAGGTTTTATGATTCAAATATTATAATTTACTGATGAATCCTTACGAATACAAAAATTTTTATTACTGTACTCTATTTGGAAGTTTGATAGCGAGTTTAACACAAAAATGGATGATTTTGTTGGGTGACTGGGAGCATAGCACGAATAAGTCAAATAATTAACTTTCTCATAATTCTGAAATCACAAGTTTGTGGAAGGAAAGGGTATCTGTAGAAGATGGTGGAACATCTGAGGGTACAAAAGCTTTTGTTGGTTGCACAACCTCAGAGGGAACATAGAAAGACAATGCCTTGAAAGTTGGCTGTATTTTGTTTAATTCTTGAGAGGAGGAAGAAGCGGGAAATTGATACTTAATGGGGTTAGCTTCATATAAATAATGTTCCAATATAGTGCATGATAAATCCTGTAAAATAATATGTCATGTTTGAGGTGTGTACCATATCTAGTTCACTATTGTAGAATTATTTGCTCTCTTTTAGGATCAATTAAGGGTTTTCGTGGATGCCACCTTTGAAAATATTCTGAACACTGAAAGAGCACTGAGTACACTGAAGAAATTTGAAAGGTAGTATGTCCTATCTAGATTGCTGAAATTCTACCTGGCAATGGAAATAACACTAAGGAGGATGGGAAATGGGGGGGGCTGAGCAGGAGGCATCTCCTTTAAATACAAACAAAAACCAGCTCAACCTTCTCTCACTTGTCCAGCTCTGTTAAGGGGTATCTTTTTGGCAGTGTGGATAAATAAACCTCACTTTTTTTTTTTTTTTGTATCAGAAAATGCAAAGCATAAGTGGACTTTGTATTTAATCTTTCAAAAATAGCATAAGCGCAGAAAACTTTATGGCTGCTAGCATAATTACCTTATCTTTGTCCTTTAGCTATAACACTAATTTGTTGCCACAATGCAGTTAGGAGAGAA
The DNA here is from genome assembly GCF_037157495.1 of Lathamus discolor. Lineage (NCBI taxonomy): Eukaryota > Metazoa > Chordata > Aves > Psittaciformes > Psittacidae > Lathamus > Lathamus discolor. Next base: position 84,309,060 of record NC_088885.1, read on the forward strand.
TAAATGCTTGTATTAGGAAACAGTGAAATTTTTCTTGATAAATTCACATTGTTGCAATGCAGCCTCAGTCTTTATTACATCAGTCTTCTTATAATACTCTGTTTAATGAAGTAGAATGCTAGTGGTGGATTGGTTACAGTTTGCTGCACATAATTTTAGCTCAGTGTTTGAAATCAGTGACAAAACAGAAAATGTGTAGGCTTACTTGGAAACTTTTATCATTTGGTCTAAATCTCAGTTGCTTATAATCAGGTTGTGACAGCATTTTTTTCAAGCTTTAGTGAAAATTCAGCTGCTAAAGTACTTATTTTCTATAGAACGTAAGGGAATCTGGAACAACTGTATTTTCCAACAATGCATTAGGAGAATTTCAGAAGTATTGAAGGAATTTTTTAAGTGATTATTATTTTTCTAAGCAGATTACAAATCCCAAATCTTGGCATTGATGAAAGGTATCAGAAAATACTCCAAAACTATGGCCATGACATAGAAACAGTCTGTAAGATCTACACTAAGCAGAAGCATGACCCTCCACTGGCTCGTAATCTGCCTCCGATAGCTGGTAAGATCTTGTGGGCACGCCACCTATTCCATAGGATCCAGGAGCCCATGGAGACCTTCCAGCAGCACCCAGCTGTTCTGCAAACACCAGATGGCAAGCGCGTAATCCGCAACTACAACAAAGTAGCAAAAGTTCTTGTGAAGTTTGAAGTGATCTACCACAGGGGATGGCTTCAGCAGGTAAACCAGCTGATTTTGATCACGGTATCCCAAAAAGAATGTGGTGGATTTTGTTGTTGGTAGACTACTAACATCTAGCTTTACAGTCCAGATTGGATTCCTGTTGCTTCAGGCCTCAATGAAACACTCAGAGCAATGTGAAGAAATCTCTGGTTAATAAGAGTAGTCAGGTACAGTGAGCTATATATTCAGGATACCTCCTAAGTGAAGAAGGAAATGAGAAAAGCTACTTTATAATATGCAGTGTCTGTACTGCCTGTAGTTGAATTTGGGAGCAATTGAAAGTTATCATAACTAAAAGGTTATAATGAAAAATATTTGTTATGGAAAAATATAATGAAGATTCATTGGTAGCTTACAACTGTGTCCTTTGGTTAAATGACCTAGCGATAGGATTGTCTTGTACCATGCCTTGATGGAGCAGTCACATACATTCTCCTTTCATCTTTTACAAAATAACTGTAGCATCCAAGGCATCTTCCCTGAACTGGTGCCTTCCTTTGTGAGGTCCTAGTGATCTGTGGTCTGATTCTGATCTACGCTAAAAGTATACGGTTTCTCCTACAACAGGGTCAAATCGCATTGACAACCATATAAACTTGCTTAGCCTGCTCCAACCTTATATTTATTAGGTGAGAACAAAGAGAGGTAGATTTGAACGCAATTTCAAGTTTTAATACAAGCACACATGCCTTGAAAATACAGGATAAGTATATCCATTTTAAAATCAGTGCACTTGTCTAAAAGATGTGGCAAAACCACATGACTACTATTCAGTAGTCCTCTATTCTTGAGGCAAGGAGCACTGACGAGTGTGGACATGAGCATCATAGAACACAAGGTGGAGCTCCTGCTCTACTCCTGAACAAAAGGAAAACCGTGTGTGTGTGTGTGTGTGTGTGTGTGTGTGTGTGTGTGTGTGTGGGCAATGTACAGTGGGGATTTGCAAACGAAGCAGAAATAGTCATGTAGCTCCTACTACTTTTTTATTCTTCTATGAAATGAAAATACTTAGGCTTAGTGGCACTTTCTGATATTTCCAAACTTTTTTCAGTCCTTTTACCTGTCACTGGATGGTTATCACCTTGTTTATGCCTTTTTTTTTTTGCATATGATATAAAACTATTATATTTTGTGCTACAGCAAATGATGTTCAACTTGGATATATTAAAATAATAAAATACTGTGAAGTGTGAAGGCTTTTTATAATTTTGTGTCAGAGTAAGATTTATGCTTTCAATGTGCCCCCTACTTCTGTTACTGTTTTATATTTACCTCAATAATGAAAATTCCATGAAAAAAGCATAAATGAGAGGAAGAGATAGATAATGGGAATAACAACGGGTGCAGTAAAATTCGCTAGGGAACTGTGCAAAAATACATTCAGCTCTTAGTTAAGGTGGCTGTGTTGAGTGACTTTGATGCTAGTGGACAGAGCATGACAACTTCGCTGACAGAATTTGATTAGATGATTTCTTGAAAAATGCTGTGTAAAGTGCAATGATAATACAAGATACAGCTGAAGCAAGCAGTAGAGTCAACTGTATTTTAAACATTGAAAGAAGGTGCAAGTTTTCAGTCTGTTAGATATACAAGAAGAATGTACGCTGAAAGAAATCAATGGGATATGAAACTATTGCTTAAAAACAAGCTCATCCATGTGATACATGGAATTTGAGAAGTAAATAAAGAACAATAAAATTATGTCAGCAAAATGACAACTGGTAAATAGGAATAGCAGCAAAATTTTTCATGTAGGAAATATTTTTCTACCTAAGGCATGACTTCATGCTGATATAGGCCAAATTTTCCATGTGTGGGGGTTTTATGAATATTGTCCCTTCTAATCACATGGAGAACAAATGATATTCTGATACTCAAATAGGGCAGTTAAACCAACAGTGTGATTAGGCTTTCCTTTTAATAATTAAACCCAGAATCCATAATAAACATTAATTTTAGTCTTTTTAAAAAAATTGCCTAGAGGTTGAATATAATTGGTAGTTCTATTAAGATTGGTTTGTGGTGTATCTGAAGATGTGTTTATTCAAAACATATCTAAAGAAGTTATCCAAGGATAATTTAGTTCATCAAAGAGGTTGTGTGCAGCCTTATAGCAGGATGTAGAATAAGTTTTAGTGAAATGAGAGTTCAGATTTAAAAGGATTGAACTAAAAAAGTTTCTGCTTTTGATGCTGGACTGTGGAATGCAGCTTATGATATACAAGAGCCAACAGAAAAATGACTGCGGGAGAAAGGACAGTTAACTTGATTGTTAAGCATTTGAGTACATACAGATTTTGTTAATACAGTTTTGTTCTTGATTCATGCACTATCGATCTTTATTGTCAGTAATATCTGATTTTAGTATCTGCCAAAGTGATGTTTATGTCCAAAACAAAGTGTTTTGTTGTACTGGCTTGCCTGATCAGGCATGATGGCTTTGCTTCCTGCAGATCGAACTAACCAAAAGAGGACTTGAGGCATCTCTCTTGGTAAAATCACCAGAAACAGGAGAATTATTCGTGAATTTTGACCCTGAAATATTAACTTTAATCAGAGAAACAGATTGCATGGCTCACATGCACCTTGAAATCCCACCTTTTGCGAGTGTTATTCAACAGAAGAAAGACTGGTATAAGAAGATTGTCAACAATTTGCATGTGGGTTTATTTTAATTATTTTATACATGTGTAATGTACATTAAGATGTCTAGGTTCTATACATATGGAAGAGAAAATATGAAGTTCAACTATTATGTGCTAAGAAAATATTGGAGAATCTGGGTTTTATGTCTATGACTTCTTGAGGCACTTTTAAAAAGAATTTCTGGACTTTCTATTTTCTGTGAAGTTATTTCAAAGATGCATGGGTTTAGGGAAGTTCTACAGAACTTGGGAAAGAGATGAGGCTGGGAAGGAAAGGAGGCTTACAAGATGCCTCTCTCTGTTGCCTGCTTTCTAAACAATAAGCAATCTATCTCTTATCCAATACTGGAGTCAACATTGTTTACATTTTGTTTTGAGAGTGGAAGGAGCAGGTTGGTATGCCTTTAAAAAGCGTGAAGCATCCAGTAAGTAGCAGCATAGTTGCTGCACCAGTGTTTTACACAGATGCCTGTGGAATAGTTTAAAAACAGAAGCTCAGACTTCCCTTTTTCTCATCTTTCAAATCCTTTGGGTCATTTTGTCTGCCTATGAACAAACAAGGTTCTTGATGACTGAAGCTGAGGATTCAATGATAGGTGTTTAGAAAACTCTATCTTCAAAGGGCTACTTGATTCTGAAATGAGAAAAAACAAGTCATGTTAAGTCAAAGCTATTGCAAGGATTGTATTATGCAAAACGTGAAACTAGATCGGCAGGTTAAAGGTGCATTGGAAACCATCACACAGACACTAGCTTACTCTACACAGTGGGATGGGAGAAGGAATCTGGAGGTTAAAAGAGAAAACGTGGATTGAGGTAAAGACAATTTAATAGGGAAAACAAAACCAGAATGCATAAGCAAAGCAGATTAAGGAATTAATTTAATAATTCCTATTAGTAAATCCAGAGGAATTTTCTTAATTTAAATAATCATAAATATGTGTATGTGTGTTCTAGTTTAAGCCCAGTTTAATAACTGTTACAATTGAACTCTGGACAATGTGGAGACATACAAATCATTGTATATTATCTAGTGCTTTAATTTTCTGTTAATTTCAGATGATGCTGGCAGAATATAGAAGAATTAAACTGAAAATACAACACCCTATTGAGCAACTGGTGGCTCCTTGGTTAGCAAATGTAGACGACGCTATCCAGCCGGGTTTAATGCTACTGACATGGACATCCATGAATATTGAGAAGTATATTAATTCAGTTTTTTACAAGTTAAGTAAGTCACTTGCTTCTTTCCATTAACTTTAGCTTGTTTGTTTCTATATAAATGCAAGCTATATTATTAAACTTACTGTCCTTTATAAGGTTTAACTTAATTGGCTTATGCATGAAAGAAATCAGAGTTTTCATCTATAGTTTATGAAACCTCTGTTTTTTAAAATGCCTTCTTTGTTTCACATAATTGTCAAACTTACTAATATTGAAGGGATGGCAATTAAGATTAGACAAAGCATAAAGTGGTGGGCAAAAGTTTCTGTGTATTCTGAATTCAAAGAATGATAGATAGTTTTGAAAAGAGTTCCTAGGTTTCAGACTTTTCCTAATTTCACCTTTCATTTCTATAATGTACAATACAAGTTCTTGGAATAATATCTCAACTGAGTTGACACTGTCACTCCTCAATAGCTTTTCATATTAACCTTTTATTTTTTTTGACATCAGTGTCTTTATAACCAACCCACACACGTCTTGGGCAATAGCTTTGGAAACAGATGAGCTTGTCTTTTCAAAAGATTATCACAAGATTGCACTGAGATGCGTATTGTTTCTGAAGAGACCAAGTTCCTTTTGATTCAGCTTAATTACTACATCAAATAGATTCTGTTTTTTGAAATAAGTGGTTATAGTGGGAATTTTCATTAGTTGAAATAGCAAATTAAAATGCATTTTGGATGTTAACCTGACATTACACTCCGTTTAATCCTGAGGAATACAAGTGGTTTCAGTCTGGAACAGTCACCTTGCTGGTGTGTAAATTTCTGCATTGAAAACAAATTGCTATTAAACTGTGAAAATTGTAGTGATTGCTTTTTGTTAACTATTATTTGACTTTTTTGAAGGATAGATATTTTATTTGTCAAAAGTTTTTGTTATGAGTGTGTTCTCCAAGTGGTAATGAGTTCACACTGTAGGAGTATTCCTGGACCTCAATTGAATTTCAATGTCTTTATGTTTGAAATGCATATACTTTTATATACATATATGCATACATATATGAGCTCATCTGACACATGTTTATAATATTTTGCCTGTTATGTCCTAGAATATGGATAGTATATGATAAGTTGCATATGCCATGCAAAAAATGAATTATGATTTCAGTGATGAACTTTGCCATAAAAGGTTAGATATTTGAAATAAGCTGGTTAAGGTGTAGAATTAATTCAAAATTAACTATGATTGTTTGTTGACATGAAAGTTTAAGCAGAGCACTACAAAAACTATTGTTTCAAAGTTCTAAGCTTGTCTTGAATCTTCTGTTTGCTTCAAAAGCTGGTCTGGAGTTATTACTTGATCGGGTGAATGACTTGGTTGAATTTCGTATTGATGCTGTCCTTCAAGAAATGACTAGAGTGCCACTCTGTAAGTTGCCAGATGATGAACCACTGAGCTGTGAGGAATTTCTCCAAAAGACTAAGGTTATTAGATAAAAATTTCATAAAGAGGAGTCTGATGACTTTGAATTAAGATATTTTCCTGTTTTTATGACATAAAACTAGTGCAGAATTAATGAAGCATGCATGGTAAAGTGAAATAAGTGAATCCTCGCTTGCTTAGCTGCAACCTTAAAAAGGAACAAAAATACCAAATGCAAAGAGATAGTAGTTCAGATGTTCTTTTCTGAGTTTGTTACTTTCAAACCAACTACTGTACGATATTTCTTTCATGCTTTAATATCACTCAAGTGAAAAGTTTTTTCTCTGTGATAGTATCTTTTTTTCTCATTGTTTGTTATTTAATTCAATTCCTTTAAATAAGGGAATTGCCCATCTGATGCCTGTGAATAGCTCTATAGCAAGTACACTTTGTTGCCTGGGAGAGTAAATGCTGTGCAATTGTTTGTGTACTGAATATCTTCGTTAATCCCAAACTCTCCTGAGTTGCTAATGGGATGTGCAAAATATACTCAGAAGTGCCTAGGTGAAGTTATTCTGGAAATAGCCCCTTCCTTCACCCCATCAAAATACTGTTATGTTGACAAGGATTAACTGTGAGCAGTTGTTAGTCAGTTAAAAAGCTGATTAAGCTTGTAATAAAACTGGATGTCAGAATGATCTTATGACGCAATACTGAGGTATTTTGGCATTTCAGGATATGATGTTTAACTTGTGTTTTATCCCAAAATAAACTTCGCTTTAGTAAAAATCGTAGAAAATCATGTCAATAATCCCCATCCCTGGCCTCTTATAGCAATAAATACTGTAAATTAATTTTTTTTCTTACTAAACTTATTGTTCTTTCCTCTTTTGCTCCTTGTAACAGCTCATGTTGCTGTTAAATACAAAGTAAAGCTTACTATTTTATGCAATGAATGGTTATTTTGTAAGTCTCACACTTTTGTAAAGTTTTTTTGTTCACTCTTTGATGCTTTCTTGGTAGGGCTGGTACTATATTAAATGGAGTAAAAATATGTGAGTGTGAGCACAAAAACCTTCTCAACACTGTGTGACAACTGATACTGCTTAATCTTCTGCAAGAAAATGTGAGCTGCTACACAGCAATTACAACACCACAGCAGCAGACTGATTTGGGTTAGCAGAACAAGTGGTATACTAACCCCAGTTATGGGTACAATCAAAACAGTAACAGTGTTTGTAAGCTTGTTGTAGTTTTTAATTAGAAGTGACTGTAAATAAGGTCTATCATAAAACAGTTGTCTTTAAGTTTCTAAAGAAATTGCTGTAACAAAAATATTTAGACTGTGGAAAAAAACTCAAAGTACTTTGTTTAGGAGTAGTTGTGATATTGCAAATCAGATATGGCTTCTCTCGCAACAAGACCGAATCATCAGGAAGATCAAAGATTCTGTCTTAAAATTTGGAGGTGACTGAATCTTTCTAATGGCATAATTTTCCAATTATTGATTTTTAATTAAATGGAGGTAACCAGGTTTGGCTAAACTTAGAGAAATAGGAGATAACAAGGAATAAAAAAAAATATAAGGCAGTTATAGTTAAAAGTTAGTTAGGGTTTGCTGAAGCATGCTTAATAAGTTTTACCATAAGTATTAACCTCCCCCAACAATACTTTAATACATTTCTGAATTTTATTAAATCTACTTCTTTGATTCTTTATCTCCCAGTTACTATTTTTCTTATTTATTCTAACAGATTTTGGTAACGTTTTTTTATCTCCTATCTATAGATAAATGGGAAATATGATTGGCTAATATTCCTTTGGCACAGCCACGTAGTATAAATCGGCAATATTAAAAGAAAGGATAAATCTTGTACATCTATATTGGAAAGTTAAGAAAATTAAGAAGCACTTACTTTTGGGAGCCCTTTAATGGAGCTAGGCTTTATAAACACTGACTCATTATATTAACTATGGATGAGCCATGCAATTTAGGAAAAAATCCACAGTGATTTTAAAAGACATTTATGATGTCTTTGGCACAACAAAAAAATCCACCAGTAAATAGTTTGGAACAAACCAATTTAAAAATAATGTTCTATATTGATCAAGTCTGAGGCCTTGACATTTGTGTTAATGAATGCTGCTGTGACTGTGAAATACACATGAGAACTGGGAAGATAAAAACATGTCTTGTTTTTGTTTGATAACAGGAGCTCTGTATAAAAGGTTCTCGGACTTTACATTTGAAAAGCTCACTGGTGGAAGATGCTGTTAATGAGCTGATTAACATGTTACTTGACACTGAGGTACAGGTCAGTAAAGAAGATAAGTCAGTTGTACCCACTGGTGAACTAAGGGGAAAAAATACAGGTAAGAAGATTTTATTGTAGCTCTGCGATTATGTTTATTTTGCATGCTGATAGTGTGTGTTGGGGGTTATCGTAGCTTAGCTGACTGAAGTATCAATCAGTAGCTAATGTCTAAAGACTTTTGTTTGAATTTGCCTTCATAATGGATCATCTGTCAATCATTTATCATCTGCTAAACAGATCAATATTATCAGTCTAACTTGCATATTGAAATGTTAATGCCATAGAAGTAGCTGCTTGGAGGCTTTGCTTAATTCCTAGAGAAAGAATATAAGAAATGATATCTAAATCATGTCAGTTTGTACTGAGTAAAGAAGATGGATAGGAGTGAAAGGAATTCTACACCAAGGTACAGATTACAAATGAGTATAATCTGCATTTCTGTAAAATTCAGCTGTTTTTCAGAGACCTATGGAGCTGTTGCTTTATTGTGTTTTAAGTCCCATAAATTGATTTAACTAACTAGATGTATAATGTTTTAGCAACAGAAGAGGAAAGAAGATCAAAAATTTTGACTTCATCCTACAATTCCACTGAGATATGGGCTGGACTGTCTCCTCCAGTAAAGAGGAAGAGAACGGATATAAAAGTATTGGAGGAAGAAGCCAATGAACTGCTTTCTTACTTCAATCATTGTAATATTGACGCCCTTTTGAAAGTCGTTCGAAACACTTTGGAGACCATACGCAAGCGTATCCATGCATCTTCCACAGTCAGCTTCTTAGGTGGCCATATTACAATACTTTGGTGTATTAAGCCATAAAACCAAAAAAGTTATAAATGTAATATCCCCAAAAAATATATATATAAAAGCCACATATGTAAAAGAAGGGAAGACAAAGGGAGTTTGAATAAACTGTCTTGTTAAACCACCATTGATAACATGGTATATTTCCAAAGGATTTTTTTTTTTTTCATGTGGCACTAGGAATGTGTCATTGCAATGCTGTTTTTCTTAGGACTGACTGTACTATTCTGAAGCCAGATATTATGTTTGGAGTTGACTTAATAAGTACTTACTTACTTGACCTTGGCTTTTCCATAAAACTGTAAGAAAAAACAATAGAGAAAGAGGTGCGTAACTGTATCTCTTGCTAATTGCCTTCAGATCTTTCTGTACATTGTTATGAAACACTCTTCTGAAGTGTTTTCTTGTTCCATACTTTTAAGAAACAAATACAAAGATATTTTTGTTTGGTCTCTGTAACATGTAAAGCATAGCATATTACGAGATCCTAAGGAGGTTTTGTGCCCAATTTAATATGCTGACGGGGAATACAAGCCAAAATTTTCTGCTGTCAATCAAAGTTTACTGCATGGAAAAAGTTAAAGAGGAGCTTCATGGAAAGAAATAGCAAAGCACTTAGTTTTCTCTTGTGCTGCTGTAGGCTTTATGTCTTGTAAATTACCCAGGAACCCTTGTCTTCTTAAGGAATTGCACTCAATGCTCAACATTAAGATATATATGTATTGGTTTATATCATTACAGTGCACAGCCTGACATCTTGAAAAAAATGTGAACAACCCTTTAAATTCCTTTTTTTTTTTGTCTTTCATTTAGAAAATCACAATGCTTCTAAGAAGAAAAAAAGTGCCCATCCTATAATTAGGACTAGTATTAAGTTATCTATCCCTAATATCATCATGTCACCCTCTTTGGATGAGGTACAGCAGACGCTTAATAAAGCTGTACATAGTATTGTGAAAGTAATGAAAGGAGTTGGACAGTGGAGCATGGAGAGAATATCAAAGGTTTGTGTCTTTTAACAGCCTCACTTAAAATTAATGTTTCAAAAGTACTGTGAATAGTACATGAAATTTTATTTCTTCCTCAGAAGAAAATGTTCGAGAAAAAAGTGGCTTTGTTGCGGTGTGAGAGCAGAGACAGCGATTCTGATGGTGGAATGAAAGAGTCTGGAAAGAAAAATATCCATGGTAATTATAAACTCTGTCATCATTCAATTTAAATGTTAGGTTAATGTGCTTCATGCGAATATGTTACAGCATATTAAATACAAAATGCATTAAAAGTGGTAGAATGAAGACTTCATAGATTTTAAACTACCTTGGAGGATAAATAAGATATAACAACAATGCCAGTGCTTCTCTTTGTGATTAGAAACCAGGCTTACCTGAGAATACTTGCCTTTGTGTGGATTTGAGTGCGGGGAATTTTTTTTGTGCCTCTCAGAGTGTTGTACTGCTTTGGGTTTTCTGAAGCATGTGAAAAGCTGCTGGGGTGCCAGGTTTGCCAGCACAGTAGAAATCGGGAATGAGTTTGGAGAAAAATTATAGTCACTATTACTACACAAAACATCTTTCATCATTTGTCAGTGTGGTTTGTAACATGGCATGTTCAAATGGCATCGTACACCTTGTGCTGAAATTCCTACTCAAAGGGTAAGTTGAATTTAAACACAACCTGGTACTGAATAGAAATATTTATATCAATTGCAGCATTGCTGGGAGAGAGGATTGTGTAGACGATTGAACAGACTGAAATTTCTTGAAAGGTTTTAACTTAATCTGTTTTGTGATCAAGCATGAAAAGAAGATATTGAAGGCATTAGTTCAAGGAAGTTTAAGATGGTATTTTTGGTTGCTGTTTGTTTCTTGTCTGAAATGGTTTAGAAGCAAACCAAATTAGTTGTACTTTGTACTTCAGGTACTTAAAAAATGAACTGAGTCTTTTTAGGTTTGCTTCCTTTTGCACACCTTAGGAAAGAAATGTTTGAACTGGTTAAGAAATAAAATTGTTCTTTCAAAACTAAAAATTTCTCTTTCACGAGGTGAAATAAAAGATATCAAGTTCAGTCTTGTGGGCATTCGCTAACTAGTGGACCTTCCTTTTATTTTTCTCTCCTTTTGAGGACTGGTTATGATCACCTTCTTAGATTTAATGTTAATTTGTACTTCAGATTGTCAGTTGTGTTCTATCCCACATTATTTCAGAAAATAAAAATATATATGTATTTGCTCAATGCTGAGACACCAGTAAATCACTTGGGTGAAGTATACAGAATAAACTTTAGGGAGAGGTGAGAGTGAAGGAAAGATTATATTTGAAAGATTAGAGTGGAACTTGTTCTAAATTTGACAGAGTACCTAGAGGAAGAATGTTTCCTAAAATTGAGAAGTTTATTAATTTGTGGCAATTATATTTGCCACCTAGACTTCTAGTTTCTTTTTTGATTAGTAAGAATACAACTTTAAAATGTATGCTTATGGAAAAATAGGTTTTTAGGTTTTGTCTATAAGAATTTACTTCCCCTGAACAACATATCTCTCCTATAAACAGCTTTTGAATTTGAATCTGTTTTTATAGATAGTCTGTCAGATGCATCATCACTCAGTTTGCCTGATCTGGTGCGGAGCCAGAACTACTTTAAGAGTGTTTCAGAGAACAAGGAAATTATTAAATTAGTCTCTTTGCTCAGCACTGCTATCAATTCTACAAAAAGGGTAAGACAATCAAGATGTTAATTGAATATCACTAGCTAAGGGATATTAATGTATTACTTTTAACATCCTTGAGCAATAAGGGTAAGCATTTAAATCAGTGATATATTGTACAAATGGAAAAATGTGGGATGGTGGATGGAAAACGTGGCTGCAAATTTGAAAATATATTTTAAAAGTGTAACATGGGTTGTGTACTCTGCTCACAAATTTGAGGTTTCGAATATTACATAAAGTAAAAGTCAGATCTAATGAAAAACTTATCTCCAATTGCTGAAAACATCATAAAATAACTCTAGGTCTAGTTGAGTTGTATGTATTTAATATAAAACTGGTAGTAATTGTGCAAGTGGGTTAAATACAGTTTTATTCATGTAGAAATTCTAAAGAAGCCAGCATGATTTCTGGCCCATTATGAAGAGTTAATGAAGGGTTTTTGAGGAAAACTGGTTGTTGGCTTGGCATTTGTAAAGTGCTGCATAGGATTTGTTGCTGAAGGTTACGAGGTAGCTTAAGGGATACGCATAATTTCTTTGCCCTTTTCTTATAGTATGTAATCTCTAGCAAACTGTAGGTATTGAACTAAGATTTCTTTGGGGAACTCTGCATCAGTTCCTCCTGGGGCTAGTCCAGCCTTGCAGTGGAGCCTTTATAGGTGAAAATTGCTAACCCAAGGTCTTGTAACTTCAGTGGTATGAAAGTACAGAAAGCACAATGACATACAGGCTTGTGCTGAAGCATAAGGTGCAGTTGATAATGGTAGATAGTTACCTTAGTTTTTTAATACTCAATATTTTGTAATTGGAAATTTATTATTTAGCAAGATTTAAATGCCTGAAAGCACTATGTTTATTATCATAAGTCATGATTAGGATTATCCCTTGCAGCATTCACTTCTCATTTACTTGTTTAATCAGCTGAAGTGACAATGATTTAACTTTATCTGATATTTCCGAACTCTTGAGAACCAGATAAATAATTGTTGCACACTCCTTAATAATATTAAAATCAAAGATACCTGAATTGAGTGTAGAATTTAATGTTAATATCACCAATATCATACATGTAGTAAATTTTATCTCATAACTGTTCTTGCTATTTTGGGCCCTAGAGCTCACATTTCAGTTCCTAGTTCAAGAAGCGGTAGGTAAGAACAAGTGTACTCTATCTTAGTCTTAATGGAGTATTTTACTTCCCACTGATTCTTAGGATTTTGACTGAAGAATCACTTCATTGGAAAAAATGTAACTGATTTGACAAATTGAATGTGATTAGCATACAGTTCCTGGCAAGGCTTGTGATTGCTAATGGAATTTGCTTTAGCTTAAATTTACCAGCTGCCTTATGTTCAGTGAGGTGATGCAATCTGCTTCACCATAGACTTCTTAATGTATTCCAACAAGCAGATGCTAAGAAATTAGATGTAATCTCTACATACAATACTGAGAAACTTTCTTTGAACTTCTAATGTGTTTCAGGAAGTCCTTACAGCTTTGGAGAGTTTTAGTTGTTACCACCACATATGGCAGAGGGACAAGGAGGAAACCATTGATAAATTCATGATGGGAAACCCATTACTGTCCGAATTTGAATCTGAAATTCTGCATTTCCAAGACTTGGAGCTGAAAATCAGTTCTGAGCCTGAGTACATCTGCGTGGGAGCTATTGCACTGTACACTGGTAGAGTTTAGCTTTCCACTTCTCTCTAGAGATGTATGCTTTCTGACTCCCAAAAGAAGGAGAGATGTTGCTTAGTTTTGGGTGGGTGAGCTGGGTTAAAGATGGAATGGAGAAAGAGGAAACGGCTGTTTGCTGTTTTGCAAATGCATGCCAAAAAATCACTAATGCAGGGATACCTGTGAGGTTCAGCTGGAGTTCTTTTCCCCGTCTGGATACTTTGCTCACTTACAGGGTGGATGGTAGATGTTTGCCTATCCTTCTGTTGCTGATCCCCATAGGTACATATTTTATAGGAGTAAGACGCTACATTTGATTTATGTTGCTTTTCTCCTTTCTTGGTTCCATGTGATGAGACAGCTGAAAAGCATTCTAGTTAACACAGCTGATAAAGTGAAACATGCATATTGCTGCTGATTCTCTTTTTGTCATGAAAGCCAGGCCTCAGATCAAATAGCTCAGGTTACACATCACCTGAATAAATTTTGCATGAGCATTTTACACCAGTATAACAGCAAGGACAGTTAGAAACTATGATGGACTGTAAGAAATCATTTGCAAATGATGCAAATCAGAGAGAGCAGAATGATTTCTTCATTAGGAAAGAGCGTCAATCAAATGTCTTTGATTATATCTTAAGGCAAAGAACCAGAAAAATAATCTGGCTGTTGATACTTAGTGGAGGTGAGGTAGCTCTGATATTTAATAAGTCAGAAAGACCAGGTATGAAAGGTAAGCATGGGAAGAAGCACTGTGTAAAAAGGGACACAAGTGATTTCTGCCCAGGGAACGAATAGGTAACAATGTTGAAATTATATCCAGCTAGAATGTTAAATAATGCTTGTGTTGGTATTGATTTTTTACTTTTCTGTTGAGAAATGAAAGGAAGAAGTTTGTATTTTATATCATAACTTTAGCGAAATGAACCGGATTGTTGCAGAATTGTGCAGCAACTCAGCAAGACTTCAATTTTCTCACTAAATCTTTTTTGCCACTTGGTTCCACTGATGCTACAGGAAAACTTAGAAAAAGTAAATAGTTGATGGACTGTTTGGTTTCATTAAAAATCAGATCTCTTTTGTCAGCTTCCATAATCAGACTCTTAGTTTTTCCTTCTTGCATTATTTCCTTTTTTTAGAGACTAGTATTTGAAAAGATTGTAGACTTAAATGAAAATATGAACCAATTTGTTAGTGATGTATAGGACAGAAATGTCTATAATGATATATGAACAAGATGACAAGTGTGGAGTCTAGCCCCATCTTTCCAATAGGAAAGATGATATATTCTGAGCAGGTATAGGAAGTAAGCAATCCTGAATTGCAAGCAATCCTATAAACCACTCAAAGCTGTCAATGCGATTTCATGCTTTTCTGTACATGGTACATGAGCAGTTAGTCTGAGAAAAGAACTGGGACGAAAGAGAACACGTATTACAAAAAGATTAAAAGTACATCTTAAAAAATATCTGCAATATCTAAATATCTGTTAATTGTTCAATGATTTTAGCTGATTTGAAGCTAGCACTGAGAACAGAAACCAAAGTCTGGGTGACTTTGCTGGGGCGTCATTGTAATAAGAAGTACCGAACAGAGATGGAAGCAATTTTGACTTTTATAGAGGAAACTGACAAGAAGTTAAATCACCGCATCAAGGATCTGGATGATATAAGAATAGCCATGGCAGCTTTAAAAGAGATCAGAGAACTACACATCTCCATAGACTCTCAAGTTGGGCCTATTGAGGTAATTAACAGGAATGTTTCATGTATAGGTGCTGTTGCAACAGAGAACATTTATTTTTGGGTTAAAGTTTAACAGTGCTTTAAGTTAGAAAAGGTATGATTAAATAAGTGTTTAATATTCAGTGGCAGACCTGTTGTGTTTCTGTAAACCTTTTTTTATGGAATTCTGACTAAGACAAATATAGGCTTGTTGAGGTGAGGATGGTTTAGTGAATAGTGCAGAAATTGAGTGATTGTGTTAAGAGGAAGATGAGGATAGAGATATTTTATGCAAGAAACCTTTTGGTACTTTCTGGAGCTTTTTGGAACTTCTTGTGTAAGAAGTCTGTGTATGAAAAGCATTGATTTATTGATTTTCCTCTATATATTTTTTTTTTGTTTAGACTACTGAAGAAGCTGATTATATGTGTGAGAGTGATTGATTTATCAGCTATATCATGGGCTGAAATAAACATAAAAAATTGACTTCCTTAAAGAAGTTCACTTACTAGAATATATTTATTGAGCACCTGTATGTATTATGTTTTTGTATGTGCAAATAATATAAATGTGCATAGAGCCTTTCCATAGTCTGAAGAGTACAGCTAAGAAGGAATGTATCTCTCAGCCTTATAAGCTGTGAGAGTCTCCCCAGTTGTGTGAAGGAGCAAAAATGGGACAAGTAGTTTATGGTGAAAAGCAAAGCATATCTGTATCTGTAACCTTCTGTGAAATTTTCATAGGTTATGTGATCTCTTAGGAAATGACAATTTTGGAAATTCCTGGTAAGATATATCTTGATTTGCCAGGTGATGTATATTTCACATAGTGGGGTGACAGACACATAGTTTTGTAAACTGCAATTTGATCGAACTGGAAAAGGTAAATGAAAATAATTCCACTCTATACAAAATTTTTCAGATGGACTGTTATGCCATAAGATTAATTTCTACCCACCAATGCTAATGTAGAGTAAGTGAATTACAGTTGTGTTTTCTGTGAAACTTGACTAAGGGTTTCAGTATGTAGAGTGTTTATACACTGGTGATACAACTGAACAACTGAAGATCAGTGTTCAGAAGAAACAAATCTACATCAAGTAGATTTTTAAATAGATTCCTCACTCTGAATGATTATAACATTTGAAATAGTTGCAACATCTTAGTTGTGGTAATTTTTGATGTGATTTCCTAATTTTTTTTTTTTTTGAAAACATGAAGCAGAGTTTAAAGGTCTTTGTAGAATAGAAGGTTGCTTCACTTTCTTGAAGGCCCCTGCTCAGGTGCTTTCTCATGGTTCACCTCCTGTAAGATTCAGCTTGGGTTATGGCAGATAACTGATGATATGGATCAGAAAATACTCTAATTAAAATAAAACTAAAACCTGTAGACTTCAGGAGTACTTTAACCGGAAGTAGCTTTTCAGACAGTCAGATTGCACTAGGACAAATAATCTATCAGAAAGCAGAATGCTATGTGAAAGACAAGTTGTTAAGGAGAGCTAGCTAGTTTTAATTTTGATGTTTCTTCTGGTTTGGTATTGGTTTGCCAATTGCTATGCATAAATATGAGATTTTCTTTTCCTAGCATATGAATCTCTGTTCTTAAAAATTTTAAATCTTAAGATGCATATATGTGTAAAATCAACTTCACTTACCATTTTGCATATCTTGATTGAACCTTCTGACAGGAATCCTATGCTATGTTAAACAAATACGGTCTTCTTGTGACCAAGGAAGAGACAGAGAAGGTAGACACTTTGCACTACACTTGGGAAAAACTGCTATTCCGTGCAAATGAAGTACAGAATGAGCTCGTTGCTTTGCAGCCAAACTTCAGAGGAGAGCTTATTAGCACTGTGAAGACTTTTACTGAAGACTGTGTGCAGTTCTATTCAGATTATAATCAGGCAAGTGGTTTATTGTTTTAGAGGAGTTTTTGAGGAGCAGTGGGAACATGGAAAGATTGTGGAGTTGACTAAAGGGATATGCATCTGTCTGAAGATTATATTTGTTCTTGTTAATGTGGTATTTGAATTTCAGTGTAGGGCAGGCTTTGTTTATTTTTTGTATGTGACTAAAGTATGTAATGCTGGTAACAGCTCTTAAAGATTAAGACTTGAAACATTTAGGGTTTATGATAAACAGCTAGTTGGCAGGAGCAAATGTAAAGATTGGTACTAATGAGAAATTGTTTTAAAATGCAGAAACATTTTCTGATGTTGAATAGAAGTACAAATGAATTAAGCTCTTAAATTCTTTCTCAATAGAATGAGTCAAGCTGAACCACTCTTGTATCATCTTCTAAGCAATGCTGATTTTTACTTGCCTAGCCTTTACACTGTTATGAAAACTTCTGTATTAAAAGAACAATTAAATTGCCTTCTCTGTTCTTTAAAAAAGTGCCTACTCTAGTAGAAAACTGTGATCTCTTGGTTCAGTTATATCTGACATAGGGATGTAATCCTGCAGCTAAAAAAATTTCTGAATTTAGCATTTAGAAAGTGATGACTAGAAGGAAATTGTGGCTATATTCACTCTCTAAATTCACATTCTATTTATTTATTTGTTTATTTATTTATTTATTTATTTATTTATTTATTTATTTATTTATTTATAGAATGGGCCAATGGTGGTTGGTTTACAGCCTCAGGAAGCCAGTGACAGGCTTACTGTGTTTCAGGTACTCTTAAATCTAAGGCATTGCTTAACAGTTATTACAAGTAAATTAACACCTGTAGGCTCTGAGAATGAATCAGAGCAGTTGAACTAATTTTCATTGATATATTGGGTTACTGATTAGGCAAGGTCTAATTTAACTTAATGAGAGCTAATTTGGTATTTTTTTCTATGCATTTGCAAGGAACACTAGTTAAAATTAGTTTTTTTTTAGGAGCTAATAAAAGGCTAAATGATGAGTAATAATTACTAGATTTAAGTATCCTGATAAGTCTACTCTCAAGTTTAGCGTATTTGGCTATATGCTGGTTTTGTGCTCATTATTATCTTTTTGTCATGAATACAACTCTGTCCAATCTTCCCTCCCCTCCCCTCCCCTCCCCTCCCCTTCCCCCTTTTTTTTAAATAGTATTAAAACTTTCCATTTAAACTATCTATTTCTCTATCTTTCCTGTTGAAATGTTTTGTTTGTACCATGATTAATCTCTATCACTGTAATGATGGCTTCTAATGTTTTTTCTTTGTCCATAGTGCTATTCATTTGGCTTCCTACTATATTCCCTCACATTACAGTCAAGAAATAAATTTTGTTATTCTTTGCTGCTTAAACTATGGCAACACTTACTTCAACCCTTCAGTAAAAGAATTGCACAGCATACTTGGAGGGGTAGAATTTGCTACATCCACCTTTCTTTGCTTTGCATGCCATGCTCCACCTCTTCAATGTTTAAGCATTTATTGTTCTATCACTGTGCCACATGGAGTAAATGGACTCCCTGTCAGCTTCTAATGTGCCTCCAAGCTAACTAAAGGTTACTTTTCTCATGAAAATCATTGACAAAGCTGTCAACAGTGTAAGTTGTTAGTATCTCCTGTATAGCTTTCTAGTATTTGCTAGACTTTAATTACTAATGCAGCTCTTAGTATAATGTTAAATCTTGAATATTTAATTTAGTTTAATCTGTTTCTTATTCTTTCCTAGAATCGTTTTGATAATCTTTTTCGGAAATATATTACTTACACAGATGGGGAAGATCTTTTTGGTTTGCCTGTAACTCAGTATCCTCAGCTGCTTGAAATAAAGAAGCAACTGAATCTGTTACAGAAACTTTATAATCTGTATAACAATGTAATTGACACAGTCAGTGGTTACTATGATATTCTTTGGTCAGAATTAGACACTGGAAAAATTAACAATGAACTCCTGGAATTTCAGAACAGGTGAGAAACTGGTGCTGTGGTAAAGATATCTAAAATAATTTTGTTACTTCTGATAGATGATTATAATAATTAACACCAATAATGTATTTATTAATTAGAATATGAAAAAATGAAAAATAGGAATTTTAATTTATATTCACTACCAACTTTGTAAAATAAAGGAGCTAATTGTTGACTCTAGGTTTCAAGAGTTATTGTTCCTTAGAGATATTCTTGGATATTTTTTTTTTTATGAGATTGGAATATATGTTAAAATTGCTATTTATTTTGTTCATGAAGGGAAATTTCCCTTGTTTGTTATAACAGTATTATCCATGAGGCAGATTCACTATAGATGTCTAAGGCAAATTAGTAACTTGCTGAAGAGTTTTCCTACAAAAACTGATGTATTGCATACCTGCATGCATAGAAGCTGAACTTTTCATCAAACCAGCAATCAGATAATTTGAAGAATTAAACCTTCATATTCTGAAGAACGCATTGTTTTGGGGTTGGTTTTTTTGTTTTTTTGTTTGTTTGTTTTTTCTTCCTAGAGTACAGAACGGGGCGTATCATGAGCTTCACCAAAAGGTGAAATCAAGATATAAAGCAGTTCACAGAATCACAGAATCACAGAATCCCAAGGGTTGGAAGGGACCTCAAAAGATCATCTAGTCCAACCCCCCTGCAAGAGCAGGGTAACCTACAGTACATCACACAGGAACTTGTCCAGGCGGGCCTTGAATATCTCCAGTGTAGTTCAGTTATTTTTGAAGATAGCTTGGACAAAACATATTAGAATTATGCACTTACTTACACTCCTTAAAGGTTAGCCTGCCCAGCTATCAGTCAATGAAATAGAATGGAAACAGATTTTCTTACATGCAGAATCACACACAGAATCTTCAGGATACAGGCAATCTGAATTTGAAAGATATGTTGTTGGTCTGTGTTTAAATGGGTAACAGAAAAATATTTGCAACTTGTGGAAAAAAGGTTTCGTTATTTCTACATAGATGCCGTAAGCTTCCTCGTGGTGTAAAGGAATGGCAGGCTTTTTTTGACCTAAAGAAGACCATTGAGGACTTCAGTGAATGTTGCCCGTTGCTTGAGCATATGTCAAGTAAAGCAATGATGCCTCGGCACTGGAAGCAGATTGCAGATCTCACTGAATACAACTTTGATGTAGAAAGTGAAACATTCAAACTGAGGAATATAATGGAAGCTCCACTATTAAGATATAAAGATGAAATAGAGGTATTGTGATTCTATGTATTGTGAAGGAAGAGAAATGGATGCAGGAAACAAAACAGTCTGCTTGAACAGTATAGGAGTAACAGTAGTAAGAAGGAAAATGGAGTATTTCTAAAGACAAAGCAGAGAAATGGACTATCACTTCAGCTTTCTGTATAAAATGACACAAATAAATTGTGGTGTCATCTCCTCTTTTTAAATCATGCAACTTGGCCCAGGAATTACTATGTGAGGGTGCCTTGCTTTGCAACTTAAAGATATTAAAAGTAATCACTGCATTAATATTTTATTTCCCAAAGCTAGTCATGTGGTATACAAATTATTAAGTATGGTGTTTGTATGTCTGTAGATCTTTCTACTTAATAAATAGTTGCTCATCAGCCTCACTAGGATTAAAGGAAATATGAGTTAGATTTGTATATTAGAGACATGAACCATTCATAGCTTGTTTTGACATCCTTTTTATTTAAAAGGATATCTGCATGAGTGCTGTGAAGGAGAGAGACATTGAGCAGAAGTTAAAACAAGTGATAGCTGAATGGGACAACAAAACATTTGTCTTCACAAATTTTAAAACCCGTGGGGAACTTCTTTTAAGAGGTGACAACGCATCAGAAACAATTGCCACCATAGAGGACAGCTTGATGGTTCTTGGCTCTCTCTTGAATAACAGGTAATATGAAAAGTGGGGGAGATAAAAAATGTCAGCAAGAGGCTTTGTTTTATTAAACAAACCTATATTTCACAGTGGAGAAGGCAAATAAATATATAGATAAAAACTAAGAGCTTGCTTGTCCTTGAACTGTTCATGGGCAATTTGTCATTGTCTTTATACTTCCAATAACTTCTTTTGAAAGCATGTGGATGCAGTTCAGACTTCTTGAATAATCAACTGGTTAATTTTCATTGATGAAGAAAGTGGTGATAAGCAAAAGGGGGAACATTTCCTGGTTGTGGCAGGCATACTACGGGCATTACAGGCACTGCTGCTCTGGTCTTGTGACAGGTCACTACTTCATGTTGAAGGTGCTGAAAATCCTTGTCAAAATGAGCTTCCATTTGTCTTGTTCAACATGCCAAAGCCTGCACACAGAACCTGATCATCAGGCAGATGTTCAAAAGCAACAGTTCAGTTGATAAGGACCTCTAGGAGTCTTGCAGCTTTCAAGAGTCTTGTATAACCCTTTTATGAAACCACTTTGACTTAGAGTAAAATTGAAATCTTGCTTCTATTTAGCTTCTTTTGGATCAGAGTTGCACTACACATCACCTGTACAAAGCAGAAAGTTGGAGCAGATTTGGTTTATAGCTGCTAACTAGCTGAATTAAGTATAGGTTTTTATATTTTTACTTGACAGAGATGTAAGCAGTGAATTATTCTTAATCCTTATGAGTAATATGCTGGCTTTCAAGAAATTTGTTCTTACTTGAAATAAAGAAAGTGTCTTCTTTTTATTCTAGATATAACACACCCTTCAAGACACAGATTCAGAAATGGGTGCACTATCTTTCCAGCACAACAGATATCATTGAGAACTGGATGACTGTACAGAACTTGTGGATTTACTTAGAAGCTGTTTTTGTTGGTGGTGACATAGCAAAGCAGCTTCCAAAGGTTTTCAGACATGCTTTTTTTCAGTTTGATTTTCTACTTTATAAAACTTAACCTTGTAGTCATAATTCCTTTTTTTTTGGTAATTAACAAAACTGGCCTTGCTAAGAAATTAGGTAAACAAATATTGTGTTAGAATAATAACTTTGTGTGAGCTAGTTGATCTATTTATTTCTGTATTGTAAAATTGTTAACCAATAAGTTTTGTGCCTAGCAGTATATAGGAATCCTTATCTTGAACTTTCATAAATAGCTTTCAAAATTAAAAATTAACCTTAGTTTTTAGAGAAAAAGTCTTCTAATTTAAAGCATGCATTTCAAGCAAGAATTTTCTGTCTTTTTCTCTAAGAATGATTTAAAGAGAAAGTAAACAGCAGGCTTGGCAGTCAAGTATAAAGCTGTATTGTGTAAACTGTAAGGTTTGTGTTTTTCTAAGCTGAAAAATCCTTAGAAGTTGGATATTAGATTACTAATGAGATTAATGTTGAAATTACTGGGTGCCAATTCTGCAAGCAAATACCTTCGCCCTTTTCTTTTGTCCTTCCTCCAGCTCTTTCTTTCATTCCACATTCATTGTCATGTTTCAACAGGAAGCAAAGCGTTTCTCTAACATTGATAAATCGTGGGTAAGGATCATGACCAGAGCTCATGAAACACCTAATGTTGTTCAGTGCTGTATTGGAGATGAAATCATGGGGCAGCTACTACCACATTTACTGGAACAGCTTGAAATCTGCCAGAAATCACTTACAGGGTAAGATTACTACAAGACTGCTGTCTTGGCCAGATGATTGTGAATTTTTTAACTACGGAAAGAGCAATTGCTCGAGTACTGCCCCATGGACTTTGCAAAAATTGTTCCTTTTCTAGTATAAATTCAATTGAACTGAGTAAACAAGTTATCAAAATTATACACCACCTCCAAAGACATTGTTAGCAAATATAAAGAAATATTTAACTTGTAACTAAGCTATCACTCTATCTCTGCTGAAACTGAAGCATGATCCAGCATGGTTTCAATCTAGAATGCATCTTAGGATTTCTATGTCCTATTCAGACCCTCACGAATCTGTGAGAAATTCAGTTTGAGAGACCTAAATAACATGTAACAGACTTAATGTAAAAGCATTTTATTTTGGTTTTGTTTCTTTTCTTTTTATTGATACTTACATACTAACAAATAATAAAAGTTTTACATTAAATGATTTCTGATGCTGAAAAAGTAGCTTTATAGCAGGTGCTTAACATGAAGATATGATGGATAAGAACTGTTGTCATTATCACTGCTAAAAATTGTAATTATACATTGTGAGAAATGCAGGTTTTGAAAAGGAAAGGATGTACAAACTAATTGAATTCACTTACCATCTACCAACTCCCCACCCCGCTTCCTACCAATTTTGATTTTAAATGCAGGTACCTGGAGAAAAAGCGCCTCCTATTTCCACGATTCTTCTTTGTGTCAGATCCTGCTCTCTTAGAAATTCTTGGCCAGGCATCAGACTCTCACAATATACAGGCTCATCTCCTGAATATCTTTGACAACATTAAAACTGTCAGGTTCCATGAAAAGGTATGTACTGCTCACACCTCACTGTTTCATCCTTTCAAATTAACAATGTGTGGTACTTGTTAAATAAGGAAGCTACCTGGGTGCATAGGGCATTCAGCTGTTTTAACAAGCTCATCAGCTGTTTATTTATTCAATTTAATAAAAAATTAAATTGAAGATTTAGTTTTATACTCTCATTTACATAATAGGAATACTCTATACAGAACTGCAAAACAAAAAACTGCACCACCCAATACTGAACTGCCTTCTGTGGCTTAATGGAGGCTAGCGTTCTCTCAAATAAGCTTCTGATTCTTTATATGGATATGTGTCTTCAGACTGCCTGTATTGCACTTTCATTCTTTTTTTTGATTGTAACAAAAATGTATCTAGTCTCTCACTTGTTTCTGAGTTAATATTGCCTTCAAACCTACTGTTTGAAGAACGTTTCCTTATACCTTCTACAGGAACAGAAAGCAACAACAAAAAAATTTTTTTTTTCCTGTGTATGTGAACACTTCCATTTATTTGAAATTCCTGTAACTGATCATGTTCTTTTTGTGCTTACATTAATTTTCCATTGTAAGGCTGCAAATTTTGTTAGGATATTAACCCACCCACCAGTAATGGTGGAAGATTTCCTTTATTATGACCGGAAATTAGATTCTGTCATTGAAACTTAAGTGAGATTCAGGAATTTTCAACGTATTGAGATTTGTCTCCTTGTTCAGATGACAGTGTTTTTTAAAAGCCTTTCTGCACACCAAAAGTAATTTGTTTTTACCTTTCACTTCAAAAGGTTGGTATAATTTATTAGTTACCTAAATATGTTTGATGGATGTCAGGAAAATCAAATAGTTATGGTAAAGTTAACAATAAATCTGCAATCACAAGATGTTCTTGCTTTGCTTTTATCAGATATATGATCGTATACTGTCGATCAGTTCACGAGAGGGTGAGACTGTAGAGCTGACTAAACCTGTAATGGCTGAAGGTAATGTAGAAGTTTGGCTCAATTCTCTATTGAAGGAATCTCAGTTGTCACTGCATCATGTTATTCGCCAAGCAGCTGAGCACATAGAGGAAAGTAATTTCCAACTGAATGAATTTCTTTCTGCTTACCCATCCCAGGTAATATCATTGTTAAATCAATGAATAATTGGTCACAGATATGTAGCACATTAATGGAGTTATTTCTTGGCTTTGTAATCAAAATTGCAGCCAGTGTTATAAATTCAAACCTGACATTTAAATTAATCTGAATCAACTCAGCCTTTTATATTACACATTACATATCTGAAACCAAAAGCAAAAAACTTACCCTGAAGGGTTTTTTGTTTCCTTTTTTTTTTTTTCCCCTCCAAAATAATATTGAACGCAATAACTTAATGTAATGGAGTTAACACTTTCTCTACAAGCTTAATATTTGACTAATTAAGGAAAAATAATAAAGTTCTATGTTTGTTTATATATTCTGGAAAACAATACATTTACTGGTAAAGATTTGGAGCTGAAGGTAGTGTTGAGTGAAAAGTGTTTTCTTGGTAGAAGCTTCTTCACTTCTGATCAGGAATGTTGATGGAGAGAGAATAAAGAGTTTGTGTATTATTAAAATAAATATTTTAAATCAAAGCATTAGTTTTTCACTAATTAGTTATCAATTATAAAGTGTATTAATTATGCATAGTATTTATATGCTGTAAATGATATTGAACAGTTGTATCAGCAGTGCATTGTAGACAGTATCTACAAGACTGAAGAGTGTTCTTAACTATGTGTTTATGAACAGAGTTGGGACACAAAACAAATGCATGGGGTGAATGACCTCAGTTTGGATGCATGAAAATATAATTCTTTACGAAGAGTAGCGGGACGCTTTCTTTAGTTTATCTGTGTTTGTAAATGTACATTTTAGGTGAAAGAGAAAAGATTATGAAGCATATGCTTTTATGTTTCCTAAGGTTGGGTTGTTGGGGATCCAAATGATTTGGACAAGAGACTCAGAAGCAGCTCTGACTAATGCCAGGTATGATAAAAAAATTATGAGAAAGACGAACCAGTTTTTCCTGGATCTTCTGAACATGCTGATAGATACGACTACAAAAGACCTTAGCTCAGTCGAGCGAGTTAAATACGAGACATTAATCACTATTCATGTGCATCAGAGGGACATTTTTGATGGTCTGGTAAGTACTGAAAAATTTACAATGATGTATGAGGTGGTTTTCACATATAAAACAACGTGAAAGGACAAGAAGAAAATATTACTATAGCTATGAACTCATGACTCTTAAGCTAAACATTTAATTTCAGGACTACTATGATTATATGCCCTTGAGTATTATAAAAATGATGTTGTTGCTTCAGTCCATGTCTTGGTTTCTCTTGAAGTAATTCAGTGTTTTCTCTCCCCACAAGCAATAGCAGAATTTTATAATGCTTTGTGTTGCCCCACTCAAGTTAGATGCCTCTATTGCACAATCACTTAAGGGACTTGTTTGGCCTCATACATTGCGTTACAAGTAATTGTCCTTTCTCTGGACTACATTGTGAGTTTCAACCAGTAAATAGAATGAATGTAGAGTTATAGTACAGGAAAAAGTTTGAAGTTGACTGAAGCTACTATCCCCTCTGTTCTAGTTTCAATAGCATACCTAATTATTATTAATGGATTTACTTATTCACACCTCATGCTGCCACAGGAAAGCATTAGGAAAATGAAAGCATACACTGCTTAAGCAGTCAAACTTAAAATCTAGCATACCCTTTTACCTATAGGAAGCTCTGGACGTAACTGAGATTTAGCTGTCTGGAAAAAGAATTACTGAGATTTTATTTTGTTTTATTTTTCCTCAGTAATTAGTGAGAATTGCTGCCATTGCTGATAGGCAGGCATCTATATTTTCTTTCTGAAAAGAGTTGTTCCTAGTTATAATCATCTTACATAAACTGTAATTTTTAGATAAAAACTGCAGGGCATCTTTTTCAATCGTACAATCATAGAATGGTTTGGTTTAGTAGGGACCTTAAAGATCATCTCGTTCCAACTCCCCTGTCATAGGCAGAGACACCTTCCACTAGACCAAGTTGCTCAAAGTCCCATCCAGGCTGGCCTCGAGCACTGCCAAGGATGGGGCAGCCACTTCTCTGAGCAACCTGTTCCAGTGCCTCACAACCCTCACACTAAAGAACTTCTTCCTAATACCTAATCTAAATTTACCCTCTTTCATCTTAAAGCCATTCCCCTTTGCCCTATCTCTCCATGCCCTCGTAAAATGCCACTCCCCAGCTTTTTTGTACCCTTTAGGTTCTGGAAGGCTGCTACAAGGTCTCCCCTGAGCCTTCTCTTCTCCAGGCTGAGCAAGTCCAGCTCTCTCAGCCTGTCTCTGTAGGAGAGTTTCTCCAGACCTGTGATCATCTTCACGACCCTTTTTATGTCCTTTTATGGCGGGTGCCCCACCCTCCACGTGGGGACTCACAAGACCAGAGTAAAGGGTGATTTTTATGGTAAAAATCAAGACAGATATGGTCTCCACTGTTCTGTTACTAAGCTGTTCTTTATGCCTTTCATTGTGATTGCAGTGTTACTTAGATGAGATAATTGCAAAAGTAAATGTTAACCATGAATACCAGAGCCTTTTTCCCCCCCTCTTTTCTTAGTGTTGCATGCATATCAAGAGTCCTACAGACTTCGAGTGGCTGAAACAATGTAGATTTTATTTTAATGAAGACTCTGATAAAACGATGATCAAGATCACTGACGTGGGTTTCACATACCAGAATGAATTCTTGGGCTGTACTGAGAGGCTTGTCATAACACCTCTTACAGACAGGTGAAAAAGACTGATTTTATTCTTTTATTCTTTGATGCCAAAACTAGGCTTTTACAAGAGCAATATAGTGATCCCTATTGGATGCAAAATAGATCTCTGCAGAGTATGTCTTTCACAGTCTTAGCAAAGACAATAATTTTGCATAGAATATGTGACTGTTTTTGTTTCTGTGCCTTACAGCATGAATAAATTCCAGCTTAATTTTTGCCACATACTTGCATGATCCCCACAGTTATGATGTATGGGACCTTGATTCTCATGTATATGAGGCTAGTACCTGAGGATCAGGTACATTCAACAGATACAATATGCAGAGAGTGATACAGCGTTTACAGGCAAACTGATGAAAATAGCTAAAGAAGAATAGACAGGAAAAAATTTTATACAGCTGCAGTGGATAGGAGATCTTTGATCTAGAAAGATGTTGAAAGAATTGTAGTGTTACTAACACAGAGGTCTACCTACCCAACTGGAATAACACAAAGAATACTTTATAAGTTATTATTGGAAAATAAGGGCAATGGTTGTTTCCTTTTGTTTTTAATTATTGCATACAGAAAATCCCAGGGCTTCTCTTTAGATACAGCTGTTAGCTGGTGTTTTACTGCATTACACATAGAATTTTCATCTACGAAAATGGGATGCACTGTATGATCAAATTTTAAAGGTGATAGAGAAAGGAAGGTTTAGCTGTCTTTCATTATTGTACTCCTCAGTATAATGTAGTTCAGAACTACTTCAGTTAAAGTAATTCAGGAACTAAGCTAACCAAAGGAGATTAGTCAGCATCTCTGTATCTTCTCTCTTCCCTTTTTGTGATGCTTCATATGGTTGATTATTGAAGATTATTTGCTCTTCCACTTTATGTAGGAAGAGACAAACCTTAACATTATATCAAAGGCTGAGTGAAGGGTTTTCCTTCTTACTGATTTCAATTGTAATTAGAGGTATGTCATTTTGGTAGTTTTCTTGACTCCTTAAAATTGGACTTTCCTCTGGTAACACACTTGAGTAAGTTCCCCTGTTGCTATACAGAAAACTGTGCTGCAGCTTCATTAAGTGATGACAGCCTGTTGCCTTTCAGATGTTATATCACTGTGGCTCAAGCTTTAGGCATGAACATGGGTGGAGCACCTGTAGGACCTGCAGGAACTGGCAAAACTGAAACCATCAAAGACATGGGACGGTGCCTTGGAAAATATGTAGTGGTCTTCAACTGTTCAGACCAAATGGATTTCCGAGGACTTGGGAGAATCTTCAAAGGTAAGATATTTGGCAAAAGGGCCAACTGTATTCTGGGGTGCATTAAGTGCACTATAACTAACCAGTCAAAAGATGTTTGTCCCACTGTATACAGCACTGGAGTGGCCTCACCACAAGGTGAATTTTGGGGTCAAAAGTATAAGAACAGCAGGTGGTTTTCAGCCTTTTAATAAATGCAAATAATTAATATCATGTTAGGAATGTAAAATATACTTGCAACAGTGTCTTCAAGAAGTATAAATGTCTGAAAACATAAGACAGTTTATGAAAAGATACATAAAAACACTTAAAATAATCAAAGACTACTGCCAGTACAAGAAGAAAAAGCTGTGAAATTTATTGCTGAACTGGTAGAATGCATTTGATTCTGATTTCAGTATTTTGTCTCCTTCAAATGTCAAGGCTCTTATCAGTTGAAGGAAGTGCATGACAAGCACTATATATGTTAAAAACAATTGGCACAGCTCACTGAAGTTAGGTTCAGACAACATTTATTTTTTTTCTTTGCCTAAAATTGATATGTGTCAGTTATGGCAGATGTTGAATTAGAGATCAAGTGGAGGTCTTTGACTGTTGTATTGTTACAAGTGACTGTGTTGATTTTTGTTTTGTTTTCCCCAAAATATGTGGAAGAATGCAGTTCTGACACAGACTGACTCCTAAATTCTTTGACTCCTAACCTTCCAGGTGAAAGCAACTTTATTGTTCTTTTTGGACTGTGCAATAGGCTATTGACAACCCATCATATTTTCAGACTGATTACAGCGAATTTTTTGGAGGGGCTAAAGAGGAACAAGAAAACATTCAAGATACTGGGAGAAGGAGCAGAAAATGATGGATATAGTGTCCTGGACAAGCTTAAGGGCTTCTGGAGCTTTGTGAATTCTTGCTTGAAAAAGAACTAAACTCTTCCTGTCCCTTTTCCAACCCTCAAAAATAAACCCCTTCCTCACCCCACCCTCAAGGTAGATTACCCTGAATTTTGGCTTGAAAAAGGGTTAGCAACATAATGGTCAGATGCTTCATTGTCTTTCTCTTCTAAGGTCTTGCTCAGTCTGGCTCCTGGGGTTGTTTTGATGAATTCAATCGCATTGATTTACCAGTACTATCAGTAGCTGCACAGCAAATTGCAATTGTGTTGACGTGCAAGAAGGAATGTAGAAAAAGCTTTATTTTTACTGATGGAGATAATGTGGAAATGAACCCTGAATTTGGCATCTTTCTTACTATGGTAGGTATTCACTAGGTTTCTAATATGCCAGTGATGATTGCACAATAATTGCTTCTAACCTGGTATGTTAAATGTACTTGCCAGTTCTTTTGTTACTCAGCTGTTAGAACTCACTGAAAGTTTGAGAACACTGAGCATTACTACACAGATAGTTTACAGGGTCTTGTTTCAATAACATCAAGCACATGCAATTAACAAATATATGCTAAATTAATTCATAGAATCATAGAATCATAGAATAGTTAGGGTTGGAAAGGACCTCAAGATCATCTAGTTCCAACCCCCCTGCCATGGACAGGGACAAAATTCTGTACGCTATGTTCTAGTTCTCAAAGTATTCTTTTTGCTACAAGTACAGAAAAATGGCTAAAGAGTTGTAGGGAGAAGTAGTCAGTAAAAACAGGACCTATGAGACCAAATATAAGTGTGATTTAAAGCCAAAAAGCTTTTTGTCAAACCAGGTTACACATTCCTTTGCTGATTCTTCTGTTTCTGCAAGGTACAGTCAAGTTCATAACCCATTCTTCTCTCCAGAATCCAGGATATGCTGGAAGACAAGAGCTTCCTGAAAACTTGAAGATCAACTTCCGTTCAGTGGCTATGATGGTTCCGGATCGACAAATCATAATTCGTGTCAAATTGGCTAGTTGTGGCTTCATTGCTAATGTTTTGTTGGCGAGAAAATTCTTTACACTGTACAAACTGTGTGAAGAACAACTGTCAAAGCAGGTGGTTATTTTCATATGAGGAAAAATATCTTAGGGAAAACATATATATGATGTCACAACTTATTAGTATCTATGCGAAAAAGTTCATGTCCACTAAATAAGCTAAATGACACCTGTGGTTTAGTACTGCAGCCCTCTGCTGTTCTGGAGGATTAACTCCTGCTACAGGTTATTTGTACAAAATGGGTCAGTCATTCAAAACACTGCTTATTATTAAGATTTATCTTTAATGAATGGTGATGATTGGGGCAAATAAAGCTCTTATATATTGGTTGGTCTTCTAGAGGGGATTGAGGCATTTGGTTTGTGCTGTCTGTGCTTGTTTAGATGTTTCTCAAAGTCAGCTTCCAAGATCCACAGATGATGCAGAATAATGCTGCTAATTTACTTCTTAATAGTCCTTGAGAACCTTATCTCTGTTCAAAGACCTGTGATTACCTTCCTTTTCTCTGTCACACCTTACTGTTTAGCAGAGATGGGGAATGAAGCTGCCCATAGTCATACAGCCAAACAGTAGGATTCTAGGAGGCATTTGTGCCACATGTACCACTTCTCATACATATCTATATCTTAAATGATAAATAAGAATTGTTTGATCCTTGTTAATGCAAGGAAAATTTTCTCAAACTTTGCATATCTCCTAGGTGCATTATGATTTTGGCTTGCGGAATATATTATCAGTGCTACGAACATTAGGAGCAGCAAAAAGAGCAAATCCCACAGATACTGAGTCCACCATTGTCATGCGTGTGCTAAGAGACATGAACCTGTCTAAACTAGTAAGTTCCAAAGTCCTGGTGTTGTGGTTTAAGTCCAGCCTGTAACTCAGAACCATGCAGCCGCTTGCTCACTCTCCCCTTTTCCATCTCCCACTCCTGGAGGGATGGGGAGGAGAATCAAAAGAATGTAACTCCCATGGGCTGAGATGAGAACAGTCCAGTAACTAAGGTATAACACAAACCGCTGCTGCTACCACCAATAATAATAATGATAAGGGAAATAACAAGGGAAGAGAATACAACCGCTCACCACCTGCCGACTGATACCCAGCCCGACAAGAGCAGTGATCTAACCCTTCCACATAAATCCTCCCAGTTTATATACTGACTTGCTGTGGTAATGGAATACCCTTTTGGCTAGTTTGGGTCAGGTGTCCTGTCTCTGCTTCCTCCCGGCTTCCTCTTCTCCCTGGCAGAGCATGAGACTCAGAAAGTCCTTGGTCAGAGTAAACATGACTTAGCAACAACTAAAAACATCGGTGTTATCAGTGTTGTTCCCAGGCGGAAAGGCAAAACCACAGCAGTGCATCAGCTACTAAGAAGGAGAAAAATGACTACTGCTGAACCCAGGACACCTGGTAAATTAATTAAATTGCACTTTGGAATGACATGTTTTTCTCTGAAATACTATTTAAATCTTTTGAGATGATCACTAGAAGATTGGATGCAGCCTTTACACTGAAGCTAGCTTGGAAATGTTCCATTCTCTCAGTGGTGTTGGGTATTGGTTTTGGCTGGGCTTGGGTTAATTTTCATTGCTGCACCTTGTATGGGGCTGAGAGGGAGTGAGCAAGAGGCTTTGTGATGCTTAGTTGCCTACCTGGGTTGAACCATGTCCTGGGTTCAGCAGTAGCAGTTATTTTTCTCCTTCTTAGTAGCTGATGCAGCTCTGTGTTTTTGATTTTTGGTCCTGGGAACAGTACTGATAGCACCGATGTTTTTAGTTGATGCTCAAATGTTTGGTCTGGCCAAGGACTTTCCAAGTCTCATGCTCTGCCAGGGAGGAGAGGAAGCTGGGAGGAAGCAAAGACAGGACACCTGACCCAAACTGACCAAAGAGGTATTCCATGCCACAGCACGTCATGCCCAGGATGTAACGGAGAGTTACCTGGAAGGGCTAGGAACTGCAGGGTTTGATAAGGTATCGGTCAGTGCTCAGCTGGGGGGGAGTGGAGCGAGTTATTGGTCGGCTGGTGTTGAGGTATTGTATTCTTTCCTCTTGTTATTTCTTTTATCATTATTATTATTGGTGGTAGCAGTATTGATTTGTGTTATACCTTAGTTACTAAACTGTTCTTATCTCAACCCATGGGAATTGCATTCTTTTCGATTCTCCTCTCTGTCCCTCCGGGAGCAGGGGGAGAGCAAGAAGCGGGGGGAGTGAGAGAGCGACTGTGTGATATATGGATGACTTGTTTAAACCACAACAAACCACCACACCTTGAGTTGTTCAGATTTTTATTTTTTTTTAATGTATTGCCCCTGCTACCTGTAGAAATAAGCAAATAAATAACAGTTTATGGAGTAACGTCCTGAGAACTTTTAACCTAAGGTATTTAATAATTCTTTTGAAATAATCTGTTATTCCTAGTTATGAGTAATGTCTGTCTTAAATAGCTAACAAAACCTCTTCTGTTGCTGTGGTACTTCATCTTCTTTATAATTTTTTTCTACACCTTAGACAAATAATTTACTATTTGTATAAATGTTATTGCTAAAATCTACTTTAATAAATTCAGTTGGTTTATTTTTGGTAACTTTTGATTACTGGAAACATCACATCTCCTGCTAGGTCTTTAGCACCTAGAGAGTTACAATAGGTGTTTTCTTGCATTTTCAAGTATTTCTTTAGCTCTGATATAGTTAGGGATTTTTTTTTAACATGCTAGAATAAATAAGGTTTTAATCTGTGTTTCCCCCCCCCCCCCCACTCCCCGCTTTTCACTAGATTGATGAAGATGAACCCTTATTCCTGAGTCTAATTGAAGATCTGTTTCCAGATATCCAGCTTGATAAAGTAGGCTATCCTGAACTGGAAGCTGCCATTGATAAGCAGGTGATGTTTGTCTTGATCTGTGCTGCTGTGGCAATAACTATCAGTATGTGACTTCTAAGAAAATCATTGCTTTTGAATCTACCCAGCTGGCAGTAATAAATTTTACTCTTTAGAGGAAAAGTAAACTTTTCCATAAATCTTTACCACTGGTAGATTATTATTAAGCTTGTTTTTAAAGGTGTCACTGAATTGTGATTGTGGTGTCCTGTGGTTTTCTTGTGAGTCATTTGTTGTGACCAGTTAGAAAAACGCATGTCTACATTCTCCAGCAAGCTGGGGGGGGGGGTGTTGGGGGGGTGTGGAAAGAGAACAAAGAAAAAGGTCTTGATCATTTAATAAACTATTTAGTTCAGTTTAGTTAGTTTATTATTTAGTTCAATATATTGTTTAATAAATTAAAGAAAAAGAAAAAAACCCAAGCAAATCATGCAAAAGCAATTGCTCACAGAAGACTGATGCCCAGGTAATATCTGAGCAATGGCTAGTTTGGAGAAAACTCACTCCAACTTTATCACTGAGCATGGTGTTGTCAGTGTAGTTAAACAGTCTTTAAACATCCCTTCCAACCCAAACCATACTGTGATTCTATGGTATGGAGTATCCTTTTGGTCATTTGGAGTCAGCTGTACCAGATGTATCCCCTCCCAAACTCTTGCTCACCTCAGCCTACTAGCTGACTGGACTGTGTGAGAAACAGAGGTCTAGATGCTGTGTAAAGCACAGTTCAGCAATAGCCAAAGCACTGGTGTGTTATCAACATTGTTTTGATCACAATTATAAAACATGGCAAAATGGAGGAACAATTGGGATCCATCCTAACCAGATCCAGTACATATGTACAACTGTTAACGGGATCTTTTGAGAACATGTCAAGTCTACATGTGAGCACCTCTTTTGATAAGGGAAATATCTAGTCCATAAAATTATAGTGTTAGAAATTGTTAGGAGAAGATAAATCTCCAGTGATGGCAATGGACTACCTTGTTTCATGTAAAGAAAGAAATCAGTTCAGATACATTCTATTAGTAACATCATTAGATTTTGGATATATATTACTGTATATATGTGGACTCTGGAAAAAATTCAGAAGGCTATATTCTACAGTGAAGAGATAGGCAGCTTGACTGGTTTGGTGTCAGCTGTGAGATCTGTTAAGATGTAAATGTATCCACGGAAATGGTGCATCTGATGTCTTTGTTGTGCTTTGCAAGTTCCATTGCTTCAGCAGTGGTGTTCTTCACTCCTCATGATGATGAGGAGTTAGCAGCAGCATATACTTTATGGTTGCTGTTGATGAATTTATCTTGTGCTGCCTTCTGTTCTTGGCTTCCTTGAAGATTGAGATAAACAAGCTGAACTGACATGAGCTTTGATATGTGAATAATATAACAAGTGGTAGTGCCAGTTCATAGTTACAATTGACTGTGACAATTTTAAAAACTGTGTCTTATTAGTAAAAAGTTAGTCCATTTTTTTACTGATAATATTTTTCTGAGATTATTTTTGAAACATAATTAAAAGCAGAAATCATACTTGAATTAAAATACAGTTATTTTGGGAGCTTCAATTTTATAACATGATCTTGAGCTTTTGGAAATTTTTTTGAGTGTCAAAAACATATGGTGCTCTATGAATCCTTAAGAAATAGTTCTAGCTCTTCTCTACTGGCTAAAATCTATTTTGTTCACTTCCAGCTGAGTCACTTTCACAAGCAACAGCAATCCCATTACAGTGAGAAAACTTCTTTAAGTTTGGAAGTAACAAAAAGTAGTAATCAAGTATATGATATCTGATTCTAAAGCAGCATGTCTTAGAAGGATAATATTAAAAGGTTGCTCAAAGCTCTGCCTCTGCATTGAGAATTAACAAAATGCTTTACAAAAAGCTTTTGACTATTGTAAGAATTTAGAAACACAAATCATCATCATAAAAAAGCAACTGTTCTCAGAGGCAACTGAAAATGCTGTATAGCTATGGAAGACATTGCTAGCAAAAGTGTTTCTAAAATTCTTGGCTTTTCCTTAAAATTATGTTTTAATCCTAAAAAAAAAAGTGTTTTAACCTTAAGAAGACGTAAAAAAAAAAAAAAAAAGATCAATTTTCTTATTTTTCTGAATACATATTTAAATACCAAATTTCTTCACAGGGAGGGTAACGAGGTATTGGAACAGATTAGGGAAGTAGTGGAATCACTGTCCCTGAAAGTGTTCAAAAACCATGCAAATGAGGACCTCAGTGATATGGTTTAGTGATGGTCTTGGCAGTCCTGGGGTAACGGTTGGACTTAATGATCTTAAAGGCATTTTCCAGCCTAGCTGATTCTATCTATCCCTTCTTTTTCCAAATAGTTTTTTTTTTTTATATACACAAAAACTTTACAGAGAGTGTACTCTTCTGCTGAAGATTAATTAATTAATTAATTAATTTAGTTTTAAAGCATCTAAATATCTTGTGCTCTAAATTACTAGTAATTTGGTTTTCTGTCACTTTCTATAGGTGGAGGAAGCTGGACTTATTTGTCATCCTCCTTGGAAACTGAAAGTTATCCAACTTTTTGAAACCCAGAAAGTAAGGCATGGATTGATGACATTAGGACCTAGTGGTGCAGGAAAAACTGTTTGCATCCACACTTTAATGAAAGCCCTGACAGGTATGTGAATATTTATGTTGTAAACTGTTATTAAACTTTAAACCATGTTGTTTTTTCATAGAAAGGCTAAATTACTTCACTGTGAGAACATATTACTGGAAGAAACTCTTTGTGTTGTATGATACTAATTTTTGTGATAGTACCTTTTGAAACCTTGAAAATGTCTGACATTGGAAGTCATGTAATACGTATCCTATATTCCATGTTATGATACTTATATCAGAAGTTTTATTCTAGAAACACTGAGAAAGTTGTGCACTGTCTGGGTAGACAGCTTGGGCAAGTGATTTAAGCATCACCCAGATTTGGCTGAGGTAATGCTGAAACCTTCCCCTAATCATAAGTATTTAGTCCTCTTTGAACATGATTCACAAGACAGTGTCTTTATCTGCAGTAAAAAAAACAACTGCTGCTGTCCTGTGTTGCTGCTAGGAGATCCTGTTTTAGGCAGTGACAAAATCTTCAATGATATTAATTTTGTGTCCTGGCTGGAGGCTTGAGGAGTGTGACTTCTTGTCCCCCGTATTTCTAAACAAAAATATTAGTAGAAGAACTTATGTTTGATCTTATTAAAAGCTCATAGCTGAGGGGAAAAAAACACATCTTTTGGTGTAAGCTTGTGTTACCCCATTTCACAGGCTTCAGTGGGCTGCTTATACAATTTTCCAGAAATGGATAGTTTCTGTAAAATATTACTCGGCCAGTTGCCAGTCTCTCATCTATGCAGTAACTTAATGTGCTTAAAAAACACTGTGAGCTCTGCATTGCAGTGTAAATGACTGCTCCATTTTGGGAAAAAAAGCGGAAAGAGCACGTAGTAGTGTTATACTATTTTTCTATATTTCTGTAGCACTGAGATGTGAACTACTACCAAGATACAATACTTTTTTCAACCTGATCTTCTAGTATAACCTCAAAAACTAAAATTACAGTGATTTGCCAGGCTTCTCTCTTGCATGATTGTGAGCTGTGATTATAATTAAGATTTTAAGATATGCCATTTTTTAACCTTGGTCTTTTAACATTATTGGTTCCTGCGTAAGTTTTAATATTAGGTTTTCTAAAAATGTCTGGCATAGCTTTTTTTAAAGCTATTCTTAATGAGGCATATATAAAGGCTATATGATCATAATATGGCTAGATAAAATTTGGCTGACTAAGAGACTTCACAGGGATATATCAATATGATATACTTTGTCTATTCCCAAATGTATACAAATGCACAACAAGAAAAAAAACCAACCAACCATGTGGAGCATTTCTCTGGGTTTTAGTCATTGGGATTTGAAAATATATACCTGAAAAAAGGCTTTGAAACTCTATTGTTTGGTAAGCCTGCAAAATATTAAACAAAATCTTGAATAATTTTTATATTGCTGTTCTTCTGTTCTCAGTGAATCCATGAAATGTGAATTATAGTTTCAGAAGTTTCAGAACTTTTTTGTACTTGAAATTTTGATGGCTGCAGTTAACAAATATTGATGTATAGCTAAAGATAAATTTTCCAATACATAGCCTCTTATAATGATGAATGCATATTAAAACATATATCTGGGTGTAATGATTTTGAATTTGTCAAAGTTCTCTGATTCTTGAAAATAAACACCCAAACTAACTAATGATCTGCCTTCTTAGATTGTGGACAGCCACATCGTGAAATGAGAATGAATCCTAAAGCTATAACTGCTGCACAAATGTTTGGTCGACTTGATGTGGCAACAAATGATTGGACAGATGGAATATTTTCAACGCTCTGGAGAAAAACTTTAAAAGCCAAAAAAGGTAGAATGAAAAACAGTTCCCTTCAAAACAAGCCAAACAATCAAGCTTCAGGACATCTCTCTAAAGCATATTAGTAGACTTTGTGTGTGTGTATGTACATGGATGCATTGGAATATTGCTACAAATTGCTGCAAAAACTTCTGTCTATTGTATAGTCTCTGTTTTAAATGCTTTGTGTTCCAGCTGTGTATTGTAGCAAATACTGCTTCACTGAATTTGCTGATCCCTGTCTTTCAACTGGCAGGCCTTTGTATGGAAGCATGGGGAATGTGAGTGCCAGTTCCCTCAACACTGGCATACTATAAAAAAATTTTGGTGCTGTTAAGATTTCTACTTGGTCTCCAGGTGCTGTACTAGAAGGGTATGAATTTCTTTTGTATCATACCTGCTAGCCCTGCACATACCATAGCCCATATCAAATGGCACTCGACAATTGTATTTAGGCAACCAATTTCTGCCTAAAGTAATGCTAGCATATATTCTTAGATTGATACGTTAGCTAAAAGATGGTTGGGTGCTAGTGGATCCTTCCTTGTATTGTCTGAGTATTAGTATGTGACCTTATCTTCAGGCCTTTAAGGAATGTCTAAAATTAAGAAAAGGGATGAAAATCCTAACTTATGTTGTCTTTCCTAGTTTTTAAGGATACAGATATTTTTAAAATAGAAAATACTTTAGGATTTTATTTTGTTGGTTTTGTTTTAAATCTAGAAATGTAGCACCCTTGATAATGTAGTATAGCATTAACTGTTGATTTTTCTGTTTTTCCCTTTAATGTGAAATAAAAATTAGCACACTCGTGACTTCCTCAGATTCATTATTTGCAACACTTCTGTAATGTCTCTTATGAAGTGAATTCCAGACCATCTCATGACTGAGAGGCCTGCACTGTAGCTATGAAAAGCCTCCAAATATAAAACTACTTGCCTCAGAAATGAGAAGGTTTCTCATCTGGAACCTTCTTGGTTCATATGCAGCAATGCATCAAGTCACCTAGACCTAGATTATAAGGGCTTGCTCTAAAGGCAGATGAGAGTGAGACCCTCTCTGAATAAGGGCTATCTAGCAATACACAGCAAAGGGAGCTGAATCAAGTTTATAAGCAGGAGAATGAGCAGCAAAATTCTTCCCCTAACAGATCCCTTTTACTTATGAAAGCGATTTTTTCAAGAGTTCCTTTCATTTAAGCTCACTACAATACACCACCTCTTTGGAAACAAACAAATTGTGGTTTTAAATAGTCCTGTAGTTTCTGTCCCCTTCATGGTGTTTTATGTAAGTTGAAATAAACTTATTAGTATGCTGAAGACTGGATCCATAAAATTGCTTCAAACTATAGCAAACTGATGACTTATGATGATACAATTTTATATACTGAGCAATGGATAATTTTTATCAGTAGGTAGTGAAATGAAGTCATTGAAATTGGGAACAGAAATGGTAATTGTATTAAAAGCTGAGATTCTAGCTGTGTGCATGAATTTGGAATTAGCTCAAAACTTGTTTGCAGAGAGACAAACTGGTTCTTGAAAGAAACTAAAACTTCCTCAATAAGCATTTTCATCTGTTATTTATTATAGGTGACCATATCTGGATAGTTCTTGATGGTCCAGTTGATGCTATCTGGATTGAGAACCTTAATTCCGTTCTGGATGATAACAGAACTCTAACTCTGGCAAACGGAGATCGAATACCTATGGCACCAAATTGCAAAATAGTCTTTGAACCTCATAATATTGATAATGCTTCTCCAGCAACAGTTTCGAGGAATGGGATGGTATTCATGAGCTCATCAGTTCTCAGCTGGAGCCCTATCCTTGAGGTATGATAGCTAAGTGATTAGGTACTTGAAGTTTTACTGGTTACTTATTTAACACATCACTGTTGTTACTTTAGGACCTAATTTTGTGAATTTTTGCTATGAAACATCTTTTACAGTGTATAAACTTATAGGTCAGTATTTAATACAGCAATGTTTCTGGTATTAGTTTATACAAGAGTGAATAATGTTTTTTTTTTCAGGAATATTGTCAGCATA
This sequence comes from Lathamus discolor, assembly GCF_037157495.1. Lineage (NCBI taxonomy): Eukaryota > Metazoa > Chordata > Aves > Psittaciformes > Psittacidae > Lathamus > Lathamus discolor. The sequence continues at coordinate 84,348,927 of NC_088885.1, forward strand.
TTATACTTTTAAAAACATAGGCATCTCACTTTAGGGAACATTTGTAATTCAAGGTATTTTATATAGTTGAAGATCAACCTTATTGTCAAAATATCAACTACGCAGCAGCCTCTAGTACAGCTTCAGACCAAAGAAGAAGAAAGAATTTACTCTTACAGGCTGATTCAGGAATCTAGAAAGTCTCAAAGAAAAACATTTTTACTTTGCCTTATCACTCATGATTTACCTCCTCACTTTAAAGCGATATGCAAAATAAATTTAGTTGTGTTGAAGTGTTGCACGCAAGTAGTTTCACTTAATCCATGACTTTATGTTTTTAATTTATTTTGATAGCAGCAACAGTCAAAAGGAAAATAGATCATGGGTTGTTCTGTTTTGTTTTTTGCTTTTGGATAACAAAACAATTTTTATTCAATTCAGCCATGAAACAACCGTTCCAGTGTTTCTTTCTTGTTCCCTTGCCCCGCCCCCCCCACAAAAAAAAAATTGTTATAAAATTGCAACCTATAGTGATTTATCATTTAAGCCAAAAGCATTTATCTGGTTTTTGTTTCATTTAGCTACTAAAGAAAATATCTTGATGGCTTTTTCAGTACCTCTCTCTTTATTTTGGATCTTACCAACTTTTCTACCTACCCCTAATATTTTATGAGTAGCTGGTGAAGTTCCAGATGTCTATTTTAAGGAGTTTGGCCATTTATTCTTTAGCACTTTGTTTTCTACCTACCTGTTTCTAGAAAGCTTTTCTATATATCTAACTACTTGTAATCAGTCCTAGAGCTTCTTTATTTTGGGCAGTAAAAGATAGAGTTTCAAAATATTATAAAGGTCAAAGTGTATAAAGGAATCATAGAAACACAAAATATTTGAAGTTGGAAGGAACCTTTAGAGACTATGTAGTTGAACACACCTCACGCATTGTCAGCTAGAGTAGGTTGCTCAGTACTATGTCCTATTGAATTTTGAGATTTAGACTTCAGAAGCTCACTGAGAAGCTTGTTCCTGCATTTGAAAACAACCACTTTTTTTTTTCCTTATGTTTAAATGGAATTTATTAAATTTTGATTTGTGCCAAATTTTAGTTTGAAGTTAGGGAGAGAATCTGCAAGCATTTTTGCTGATGAGTGTATTTCATGTAAGAAATAAATTCATGGGATGTAAACAAGAAGCATTCTGTGACACAAATGAGAGAAAGCTTCTGGGTAACTCGTAGAAGCAGGTTACTATGTTGAGCTAAAGACATGAAAAAACAAATCCTGTCCTATGATTTTGAAAAATAAGTCATTTCAATTGTGTTTTGTTTATCTAGCATTGCAGATACTGAGATGTGCAATAAAAATGATACATACTAGCAAACATCCCCTCCTGAAATCCCTTTTTTCTGTGACTGACAGATGTTTCTGGGTTACCCTGTATCACTACTAGACACTAACACTGTACACAATGAATCAAACTTGTGTTCAATACATATAAAATTCTTTCTTTGCAGTGTTAAACAGCCACTGTGATTTAAAAAAATATTTGAAAATAATTATTTTTGTGCAGTTGAAAACTTTAAAGTACTTTTCAGTGTCTATGTTTAAGAGCCAGTAGGAATTATACATACTTGGGTGAAGTTTGATCTTCTGCAAGCCAAACACTACACAACAGGCAGGGAATCTGGGCTTCAGCCCGCCCTACCCCCCACCCCCCCATAGATCAGTGTTCCATGCTTGCTGGACCTTTTAAATTACTAGAGTTAAATTTACTGAGACTTGCATTGGGAACTAAATTTATTTTCTCACCATGCTTTGTGACAGGGATTTTTGAGAAGACGTTCATTCCAAGAAGCTGAAATTCTGCGTCAGCTGTATTCTTCTTCATTCCCAGACTTATATCGCTTCAGCATTCAGTGTCTGCAATACAAGACTAAAATGTTGGAATCCTTTTTGATTATGCAGAGCATTAATATGCTGCAGGGTCTTATCCCACCTAAGGTAGCGTGGATTTTTTTTCTGTATTTACTTAATCGAATGAAGATAATTTTAAGTCATGAGGTTATGTAGAAAAGAGATTCTTTGACAACTTGGAATATTAATGAAGATGCAGGTTAGTAAGGAATTCTTTTTCTTTAGAAAGTAATCGCTACGATGTGCCTTCCTTCACATTTGGTTTTGATGTTAAGCGCTGAAGTGTAGCATGCATCAGATTGCATCTTTCCATCAGGGTTTTTTTTTTTTTTTATTATTATCAAATTATAAACTGGAATTTAGACAGATTAAATGCTGTAATGGGTGGTTAAAAGTGATGTTTACGAGGTAATTTTCTACATTTTGTGGTCTACTTGATATTGGTTCAGTCTGTTTATTGATGAAGACTTCAGTAAATTTAAACATGACTGAAGGCTTTTAACATGATGTTGCTATGATTATAAAGTATAGTTTTCAGGCAATTGAAAGCAAAAACCTTAATCCTTCAGGAGCAAGGAGGGGAACTGACTCCAAAATACTTGGAAAGGCTGTACATCTTCTCTCTTATGTGGAGCGTAGGAGCATTACTAGAGCTGGAAGACAGATGCAAAATGGAGCACTGGCTTCGAAAACATGCGACAATAAAACTTGATCTTCCCTACATCCCAGAAGGCAGTGAAGATACCATGTTTGATTATTATGTGGCATCTGATGGTTAGTAACCCATAAGGGTGATGTGGGGTGAAACTTAAAAGTAATGTTAAAATTATGCTCCTTTTAAGGAATTAATTTAGAAGTTTCTTGTAGTTTACCTTCGTGTTCCTTAGCAAGTATTGTTTTACAGCTACACTTTACTGATGATGTTGTATAGAGCTTATTCCCTATTTCCTGTGAGAAATCAGAATGTAGATATATTGCTACAGGAAGCTTCATGGACTTTAATAGACTAAAATAAACAAGCCTTGTCCTTGTCGTAATTTATGTAGGGAAGAGGAGTAAGCCTTAACTTGAGAGATTCTTTGATTACATGATTCTATAATTTTGGTCTGAATTTACAGAGTGGTATTACAGTATGTGAGATGGGCACTGACAGACGAGTCAACTCAGTGGAAAATAAAAGAAGTGATGATGCCTTGTATTTCTAAAGCATTCATTTCTTTCTTATTAGGTAAATGGGTGCACTGGAATACATGTGTTGAAGAGTATGTATATCCCAGTAGCAGCACTCCAGAGTATGGCTCTATACTTGTGCCTAATGTTGACAATGTGAGAATGGATTTCCTTATCAAAACCATTGAGAAACAAGGCAAGGTACTTCTCTATTTCACATCTAAATAGTGCTAACAGGTTTTTTTATCAGGTTTTTCAATTGAAAGTGAAGTACTATATTGTTGAAAGGGAAGAATAATTTTTTAAAGAGAGAATGGTGATTCCAAGAACCATGCTCATGTGAATATGCTTGAACCCTTGAATAGTCATTGCTTCCAGACTTTGTTATCTTCCACTCACCCCTTTTTGTAGTGGAAATAACCATAATTGCAGCTGAGATCAGGTCAGAAGTGAAGCAACATTTTCATGTAGCTTGGAGAGGTGACAACAGACAGTCCAGTAGGGCCCCAGACTCTGCTGATATGAACTCCACCCACATGGGGCAGTTACAGAGCTTCTGTACCTTTAGGTTATGCAACTTACACACCAAAGCTGTGTCAGATAAGCAGGATATGGTAAATAACACGATCCAAAAGAAACTGAAGGCTCTCGATAGTACATCCTTTTCCAGACAATCAACTCCTTTTATGAATAATCCACTGCTCGGTTAGTTAAATTGAGCTGACTGAGTTGACCACTGCAAATATTTTTAACTTGAGGCCTGCAAAAGCCTATGAGACATTAACTGTTTTGTTTCCACATGTCCCTTGTTGAGAATTCACTTTACATAATTTTTCTAGTTTCAGTTCAGTTTTAAAGCTAAATGGGATTGCTGAGGCTTTGCCAAGACACCCAGCTCTTGTGTTTATTCTTATTTCTATGTTGTCTTTGTCTAGGCTGTCCTATTAATTGGTGAGCAAGGAACTGCAAAGACTGTTATAATTAAAGGTTTTATGTCAAAATATAACCCTGAAAGCCACATGGCTAAGAGTTTGAACTTTTCATCTGCAACTACTCCATTAATTTTCCAGGTATAGTAGTCATTCACCTTTTAATATAATGTGACTGGATTCAGACATTGTTCTGAGAATTTGCCAGAAGAATGCCTCTGAAAGCAGTTTATTTAATTGAAAATGAGTACAGAAATAAAAAAAAAAAAATCTGTTCAAAAGGACTAAATGTCCTAAGACATGATTTAAGACTTCTGTAAAAAACATGTTCTCTTCAACTTCTTTGGTTGTTATTGAGTTGTTCTTGGATTAGTACAATACTACGCATATTATTTACTTCATCACATTTAATGTTTTTATGCCAAAAGTATCAGTTCTCACTAACTAGGCAGAGCTGTTGGTAACTTCCCTCAGATTTCACTAGAAGCCCTGAGTAAAATAAGTGCTACCCACAACAATCTGTCAACTGTGTGCTGTCTGCAATTTAAATTTCAGTAAATTACTCATTAAAAAAGTAACACATGCAGTGCAGCTGCTCTAAATAGAACTATGAATACTTAAATCCTGAACAGTGCTGCCTATCCAAATTTCTACTGAGATAGTCTGAGCTATTTCAGAGTTTTTTTAACCTGATGGGTATGCCAAGCTGATGCACTGTCTGTTATAATCAGAAGTGCTGTCTACAGGCTCGATGCATCATCTATCATCTGGCTCTATAGCACAGTAGAAACTGTTAACATGTTTAATATTTGAGCATGTAATTTTGGTCTTATTTTACTTAGTTATTTTGCTTCTATTGAATGGGCTATAAAAACAACCTAGTGTCAGTACTTCTGTTTTTATAAAATATACGTCAAGTTTGTGCATGATAGCGGATAGTCTATTGATGGTAAAGAAATCTGAAATAGATGTGCAAGTCTAACAATGAAGTATCTGACAACAATCTAGACTGAAGCACTGTCTGTTATGACACATGCATATTCAAATTACTCTTTCTTGGCCTAACTGATGCCACTTGTGTAAGAAGGTTTTCTAAGCTGCTGTACAGGAACCTAAGCACAGTGTAAGAATGCAGATATTTACATTTGCAATAATGAATAACAACACATGGTTAAGTGAGCTTTCACTTGATACAAAATAAATAAAATCTGGACCTTAAGAAAAATGGAGTAATGGAAAGATGATGGGAAGAAAAGTAGTGGTAAGTCTAGTATTAAGTAAAGTTATTTCATCAAGTGAATTTCTGTTTGTGAATTTACTTATCACTGCATGCTTTTATGAAGTACCTTGATGTATGCTGGAAAGGTCTTCAAGATTCATGTATTTCAGCCCTGACAGATTATTGGTTTAATATTTATTGGTAGTAGTTATCAATTTTTCAGATAAATTGAAATGGTATCAAATTTATGAAACTCTTAGGCACCTACATTAGACATTTGTTCAGTTACCAACCTAATGCTGTATAGTATATTTCAGGCACTCTAGTTGAACTAGTGCAATTAACTGCAGTAGATGTGTTGTCTAAACCTTCCTTAGTAAAATTCTGTGTAGCAAAATCATCAATATGTTTAAATGTTTGAATCTTGTATGAAAAGAAGGGCTGTTTGTAACTATGCTAATAGTTGCTTTTCAACAGCGTACAATAGAAAGTTATGTGGAGAAGCGCATGGGCACAACTTATGGTCCGCCTGCAGGGAAAAAGATGACGGTCTTCATTGATGATGTGAATATGCCCATAATAAATGAATGGGGAGATCAGGTTAGTTTGTAAGAAAAGAAAAAAGAAGGCCAAAGATAGTTTCTTTCTTTCTTTCCTATGCTTTAAAAATGACTTTTCTGTCAGGCAGTAGGGGTAAGTTTCATATGTAGTGCTTGATTTTTAAGGGTTCTGAAAGAACCCATCAAGTTTTATATTGTCTTGAATTCATTCAAAATAAATATGCTGACTACAAGAAGCAGTTTAGTGGTCCTTAAAACAAGCCTGTATGATTTTAATGATATTTTTAAACAACATTCATTTTTTTAATAATAAATAATACAACACCCCCCCCCCCCCCCCCCCCAATTTGGCACATAAATTTTGATAACAAACTGGCTGTGTGGACAATAATTGAAATAGTAATAATTTTATGAAAGTAATTTTATGGAATTCTGTGGAAATAATTCTATGTTTGCAGCTTGAAAAAAACGTTTGTTATTGCTGAGCACTGAAATTTCGTCAAAATATTTGGTAGCAAATGCAACTATTGAAGATGTATTCTCTTGGGCTTGCTTAGAACAACTGAAAGTTTTGTGCTAAAAGAAGTATTTCCAATATAACAGTATTGGAAATCATGCAGCATACAAGCAAGAACAGTTTGAAGTATGAAGGATTAATTCTAAGCTAAAGATTCCCCTCTACTCCAGGATTTTTGACCAAAGGTATTACCAATGAAGAAGACAATCTAAATATGCTTATTCCTAACAGTACATGTTCCTCCTGAAGCAAATAAGCAGGAATTTTGGTGAGAAAATAATATTACAGTCTTTATTAGGGCTTTCAAGTGCATAAGTGTGTTTTGTATTTCATTTAGTTGTGTGTATAATATTCTGCTATATAATACCTGATTATTTTACAGGTCACTAATGAGATAGTTAGGCAGCTGATGGAACAGAAAGGATTGTATAACCTGGAAAAGCCTGGTGAATTTACCAACATTGTGGACATTCAGTTTTTGGCTGCCATGATCCACCCTGGGGGAGGTCGCAATGACATTCCACAGAGGCTCAAGAGACAATTTTCTGTATTCAACTGTACTCTGCCTTCTAATTCTTCTATTGACAAAATTTTTGGTAAAGGAAAATTAGCTTTTTATCCATCCCATTTTTGAAAATGCTAGTTGATTTTTCCTTATCCCTCTGTTTATAAACATTATGATTAAATTTGAGGCTTAATACTCCTCTGACTTGTTTCCCAGCATATTTTCATTCAGTAATCACTACTCAGCTGCAATTTCATCAATCTGTAAGTTTTTCAGGTCCAGTCACATCTTTGAATCTATTGGTATGCAATGTGTTAGAAGAGTGGCATGAAGGCCGTTCCTAGTTGTAGTGAGGATGCTAGAGAGATGCTAAAGTCTGTTGCTGCTAAGAATGAGTAACTAATGACTAGACTTTCACAAATGACAGGACCATTGGTCTCAGAGAAAAGATTGGCTATTCAAAGTCTGGGGAAGATATTTTAATAGAAAAAAAAAAAACGATTTTTAACGAACAGTTAATTCAGAGATAAATACCCAGTGAGCTGGTAGCAGAATGGTGTTAAGATCAGGTGAACCAAGATTTGAATAAAGACTGAAAAGCCATTTCAACAAATTAGAAAAACGTTTGGGATTAAAAGTGAAATAGACATTTAAGAAGATTGTTGCTTTTGGTTTTTCAGTAATGTGCACTAATCTTTCAATTGGCAATTTTTTTCCTCACAGGTGTAATTGGACAAGGGCATTATTGTAGTGAGCGGGGATTTTCAGCAGATGTGAATGAAACAGTAGCCAAATTGGTTCCACTGACACGCAGGCTGTGGCAGATTACCAAGCTAAAAATGTTGCCCACGCCAGCCAAGTTCCATTACATCTTCAACCTTCGAGACCTCTCAAGGATTTGGCAAGGAATGCTGAATACTACATCAGAAGTGATCAATGAACCGAAGGTAAGTGCAGCACATCAATGGTTTTGTTATAATTAGCGTATAATTAGTGTAGCAAAGAGGGTGGAGAGTCTATCTTCTTGGCATTTCTCATTAAAAAGTTTTTCAGCTTGTTTTGAGGTGAAGTGTTCTAGTTCAACTTTTACAGAGCCAACTGAAACAACTGTGTTTCATAAATACAACAAAAACCCACTTCTTTTGACAAAAGAGAGTTTGCCTCGATCTGCTCATTCTATTACTGACTGTGTCAGTGATACTAGATAATGGTCTGTACTGAAACACACAAAAATAGAAAAGTACTGTTTGGAACAGGTTGTGGGAATATAACCTTGAAAATAGGGGAGTTAATACTGCTGTTAGCAAAAGGAAGTCTCTTACCAGCTGCAAGACATGTGAGATAATGGTCTGTGATGGCTCCTCCCAGAAAATCCCTTAAAAGTTCTGACCCCCAGAGGCCCTTTCTGTATAGCTGGCTACTATAGGCTGGCCCCCTGCATCGGAAGGAGTGTGCCCTTTCGCTAGCATAAAAGATCGAACCTCATGCAATGCTGGGAGGCATACCCTCATACCACTGAGGTCAATGTTTCCTCCGCGAGGATGCTGCTGAGGTTGATCCTGCTACCTTGCAGTGCAATGATGTCTCTTGGAGCTGGTTTCCTGATCATCATCACGTGGTCTTAGGGGTTGGTAAGATAATCACTCACCAAAAATATCCATCACTGTTTCTTTTACCCTTTGCTGGCTCTTCCTCCCTATCTTTTCCTATAGTAATAAACAGTTGGTTTTTTTTCCATTGGGTCTCACCTCTCTCTCAACCTGGAATCCTCAGACTCCGGAACACTGACAAATTCCATTTTTTTTTTTTTTTTTTTTTTTGGAAAGAAGTGAGTGAAAAATAAAAAATGGAAGCAGTGAACTTATTTTAAAATAATGAAAATGTGTATATATTGATTAAAACTTTCTCTCCACTAGTGTCCTAAGGCTTTCAATCACTGTCTAGTAGCTGTTTAAGAAATGATTTCTGACTTAGTTTAAAAGGAAGTAGTAGTGATGAGTCATAGATATTCCTCTTTTTTTTTTATTTATTTTTTTTTTTCATAATCCACTTTTCTTCCAGAAAAGCTCAACATTTTACACATCATTTCTCTTTTAATTGTTTTAAGGAAAAGTCATTTAGTGTTTTCAGCACTGAAACATGAAGTGTTGGAAAAGCAACATTTATGGTAATGATGGAAAATTTGTTATATGTTTGAGTTGTATAATCACTTCATGTTTAATGTACTTCCCTTGTTGTTGAATAAGCTCCTGAATTCTACTACATCTAAAATTTGTATTTTAGAATTTAATTTCCAAAGCTAAAAATAGTCAGCATGACGATTATGTGTGTAAATTCTAAGTTAATTCTGTTCCAAGTATAACAAAGAGTTGCTCAAAATTTGATTGTATAAATTTACATATTAGTTCTGAGACTTGACGTGCTGTAGGGTTAAACAAGAAGCCTTCAAAGAATACTTGGAAATTTTTCTATGACTGTGTAGTAATAGCGCAGGATCAAAACCTGTGCTGCCAAGATTAAGAACCTGGCAGGTTTTCCTTCTCCATCCTCTGATCAAACTGAAGGACTGTAAAGGTATATTTGGAGAAAGAATAATATGAGAACCTATGCCTTTTTTTTTTTTTCTTTCCCTGCTCTCTAACTGCTTCAGATATACTATTGGAACTGACATCTGTGTTTGGGATGAAATTATTCATGCCATAATGCTATTATTTCCACCAATCTTCTAGTTAATGACCAGCTAAAAAAGTGGTTGATAAGTGCATAAATATATGCTAACAAATCTAGATATGGTTTTAGGGCTAGGGAAGTGAAATCTTAATTTGGTAAATAAATTCCAGTTCAGAATGTTTAAAAGTAAGCTTAAAATACTGTTGGTCAGAATGAGAAGCTCAAGGTATCTCTCCTACAAAAACCCCAACATACTACGGTTTCTTTTCTAGCATTAGTATGATTTTAAAATAAATAAAAATGTCAGACTGAATTTTTTTCATATGTATGTACAGGTGCTGATAAAACTGTGGAAGCATGAATGCAAATGTGTTCTTGCTGATCGTTTTACAACTTTGGAAGATGTAAATTGGTTTGACGCAGCTGTGGTAAAACTTATTGAGGAGGAGTTTGAAGAATCAAAAATGTTGCTGGATTCTGACATTGATGCATTCTTTGTTGACTTCTTAAGGGATGCCCCTGAGAGAACTGGTAAAGTTGGGCTCTGATAACCATGGAGATGGCAAGAATAGGGAAGGGGATATGATAAAATAGACAGTAATAAAAATATGTCTTCAAAAATGCCTAGTTTATGCGTTAAGGGTGGTTGTTCTGTCCAGTGACTTTGAAGGTAGTCTGTTACCAGCTGTGGCACATCTTTATATTAATGGGATTCTTAAATCCATATTTATATCCAGGTTACCTGTACCAGAGAACCTTGCTTCCATTTCCATCAATGTGGTAGGTAGAAAGAACTGTCAAATAGTGAGCAAAAGTCTAAATTATTCTAAAATGATGAAAGAGTGTGGTATGAATTACTTGAAATGGTAGGGTTGCAGTACTAGATAAAGAATAACACTCTGACTACTATCCTCTGGAAACCTGGTAAAAGAGTACTGGCTCTGGGCTAATCCAGTATTTAGGATTATTTAGGATTAGTACTTAGGTTACCAAAACCTTTTGAATTACCCATATGGTTTAGACAATGTCTTTGTGTCTTTTAAATAAAAACACTGTGTCATTAACCTTGCTAAATGACCTGGGAATATTTGTTACTTAATGAAAAAGAACTGAAAACGTTTGTTTAGATTCTGGGGAAGGTCATTAGTTTAAGCTATGGGATGAATCAGTTATCTGTATTCATGTCCCTGTTATGGTGGATAGTGGAGGCAATAAAAGGTCGGCATGAGTGATCAAAAGCTATTTAAATATCTTCTTGGATAATTACAGTAGTCAGAGGGCAGTGACAAAGTAGAGTAAAGGACAGGAAATGTTTGATTGGAAGAAATAAAATAGAAGCAGAAAAACGAAGTGGTGTGAGAAAGTAGTAAAATAGATCCTTAAATCCATTCAATAGTGAAGTGCTGGAAACCATTGTTTTGAACTGAAAAGTAAGTGCTAAAAGAAGCATGTATTTTTCCAATTAACTTGTTTCTTGTTTACACTTTAAATGTACCTGCTGTGTAATGAGCCATTTAGCATGAAACTTTATCTAACCCTCATTTAGAAAGGGTATGTTTTGTTCTCAACATGATTGTCAGAGCCTTGAGAACCCCTTTCTGTTTTGGCTATAAGTGAAAAGAATAACAAGTGTTATTTTGTTTTAATTATCCTTTTAATGTAATTTAGTATTGCCTATTATGATAAAAGTGTAAGAATGGGAACTGGATTTCTGAGCTCTTAAATATTTAAAAAATTACATCTAACATCAATTTCCAATAACCCTCTGCTCAAGTTAGTGATGTGTTTACATATACTCCCTCTGTCTCTGGACTGTACAGTAATAACATATTTGTCCCTGAGATAAATATACAAAGACTTGAAATTAAGTACCTCAGACATCAACTTACTTATAGATTTTAGCTTCACAGTAATTTAGCTGTGCTAGTGTTCTTTAGACCACCAAAGTGTTCAAAGGTGTTTTTTATCAGTTTTGCCATTGTTATTTAATGCTTGTGATTCTGTATCTTGAGACTATAAAAACATCACCACAATTTAACTCTTTTCTGTATTCCTTAATAGTTCCCCCTCAGTAGCTGAGTTAAGTGTCTTATTCAACTTGTAAGACACTTACTTCCACCTGGAATACTCCTTTTCTTTAACCAGTGTTTTTGCAAGTTAAGATAAGAAGTTGGTTAATTTTTTTTGATCGAAATCTAAAAGGGCGTTCATACATGCAAAAAGAATACAGAACTGGAAAATTCTAAAATTAAGGTGACTTCAGGCATACACAGCATGCAATACAAAGGACAGCTGTGTAATAATTGACAACAAATTTATATTGAGAGGTTTGGTTGTTCTATAGGAAAAAAAGCCCCATATATATAAAAGTTTTGGGTTTTGGTGGTGGGGTTTTTTTGTTGGTTGGTTGGTTGGTTGGTTGTTTTGGGGTTCTTTTTGGACCACTGTTAATTTGTAAAAGTAAAATGTGCAAGAAGGAAATGGAGAAAAAATTAAAATGAAAAAAATGTTGCAGATACTATTCTAAATACAATACAGTTTGTTTGCTTTTTTCCTGCTTTTTTTGCCCCTTTTTTTCCATTTCCACTGGCTTCCAGTGCTTTACTAAGAATTAGGCAAATGTTTATTTTACTGGAAGGACTTAATTTAGAATCATAGAATAGTTAGGGTTGGAGAGGACCTCAAGATCATAGAATCATAGAATAGTTAGGGTTGGAAAGGACCTCTAGATCATCTAGTTCCAACCTCCCTGCCATGGGCAGGGACACCCCACACTAAACCATGAAACACAAGGCTTCATCCAACCTGGCCTTGAACACCGCCAGGGATGGAGCACTCACAACCTCCCTGGGCAACCGATTCCAGTGTCTCACCACCCTAACAGGAAAGAATTTCCTCCTTATATCCAATTTAAACTTCCCCTATTTAAGTTTTAACCCATTACCCCTTGTCCTGTCACTACAGTCCCTAATAAAGAGTCCCTCCCCAGCATCCCTATAGGCCCCCTTCAGGTACTGGAAGGCTGCTATGAGGTCTCCACACAGCCTTCTCTTCCCCAGGCTGAACAGACCCAACTTTCTCAGCCTATCTTCATACGGGAGGTGCTCCAGTCCCCTGATCATCCTCGTGGCCCTCCTCTGGACTTGTTCCAGCAATTCCATGTTCTTTTTATGTTGAGGACACCAGAACTGCACACAATACTCCAGGTGAGGTCTCAGGGGAGCAGAGTAGAGGGGCAGGATCACCTCCTTCGACCTTCTGGTCATGCTCCTTTTGATGCAGCCCAGGATACGGTTGGCTTTCTGGACTGCGAGTACACACTGAAGCCGGCTCATGCTCATTTCCTCATTGACCAGCACCCCCAAGTCCTTCTCTGCAGGGCCGCTCTGAATCTCTTCTTTGCCCCATCTGTAGCTGTGAAATTTATTTTAATTCCATCAGTTAGAAATAATACTGTGATTAATATATTTATTCTATAACTAAGAGGAGGCTTAGCAAAGCTGATTGTTAGTAATAACTGACCTATGGTAGCTCATAACTGGAAAAATAAATCCTGCAGCATATAGATCATCAAGTCTTCAAACTAATGGAGCTATTTGTATGTAAATAAAAGAGAAATTGTACTCTCTAGTAATTTTTTGAGGAAAAACAAACCAACCAACCAATCAAAACGCACCATGATGGCTGCTTGTGGCACTCCTCCTGTCTGTCAGTTATTTGCTGAAGGTACATAGGCTGTATAAGCAGTGAGATGAACTGAAAATTAGCTGAGTGGCTGAGCCTAGAGACTTGAAGAAAGACTAGCAGAAGGCCAGAAACATGTGATGTACCCCAGGGGTTAATAACCGAGTCCAGTCGTCATCAGCATCTTCATTATTGATCTGGATAACGGGGCAGAGCATACCCTCAGCAAGTTCCCAGATGACACAAAACTGGGACAAAGAATTGATGATATGTCAGAAGTTGTGCTGCCGTCCAGAGGGACCTTTACAAGAATCTTGTAAGGTTCAACAGTGAGAAGTGCAAATCCCATGCACCAGCATATACTGGCTGTCACCCATCTGGAAAGCAGTTTTGCAGAAAAGGACCTGGGGGTGCTGATGGACACCAAGTTGAACATAAGATACTGATGTGTGCTTGGAGGGAAGAAGGAGGTTAGTGGCATCCTGGGCTGCATTGGAATGCTGCCGGGAGGTTGAGGGAAGCAATCCTTACTTTTTATTCAGCACTGGTGAGGCCACACCTGGAGTGCTGTGTCCAGGTCTGTGCCCCCCAATAGAAGACAGATGGGGACATATGGGAGACAGTCCAGTGAGGAGCTGAAAACATGACTAAAGGACTCTTGCATGAGGAAAGGCTGAGACAACTGGGATTGTTAGGCCTGCAGGAGAGAAAGCTTAGGGATATCTCCTCAGTATGTATAAATACAAAGGGAGGGTACAAAGAAAGACAGAGCTGGGCTGTTCTCAGTGGTGTCCTTTAAATGTGATTAATGCTTATGAATGGAAAGATGAGACAGGGGTACTATTTCCTCATTTCCTTTGGGTGGTGAGGATTTAAAGTTCCTTGTTGCTTTCAGATAATTTGCTGAAACAAATGTATGCCTTTTCACAGTGAATATACTTTTTTTTTTTTTTTTTTTTGAGGTAATAATTCATTTTGGTAGGATGTGGGGTTTTTTTTTTTTCACTAGTGAAATCATTTAATCAACATAGTGTTTTTCCTTCACAAACTTTTTTAACTGCAGTATTTATTTACATTGATTCTCTGGGTCTACATTTGCTTCTAGCATTCAAGTTAATTTCATTTTTTCATCGTTCAAATTTCAGATGTAGGGAAAGAAGGCTTCTTATTTTTTTCTGGTTTTGTCTTTGAGAATGAAGCAGCTGAACTTGCATTCCTTGTAGGCAGGGCATAGGCAACACTCTCATATATGCATTTAATATGTAATGTTATGTATAATAATCCTGCTTCTGGGTGATTAAAGAGAATTCTAATTACCTTCACTTACCCATTCCCATATTGAGCCTTTGTCGGTCACTCAAACTGCTAAGATTTTATTACCTGCTTTTTGTTGTAGGTGAAAAATCAGAAGAAGTTAATTTAGATATTCCGAGAATATATGAGCCAATTTGCTCCTTTCATCAGCTGCGGAATCGTTTAAATAAGTTTTTGCAAGCATACAATGGGAATGTCCGTGGTGCTGGGATGGACCTGGTTTTCTTTGAGGATGCTATGATTCATTTAGTCAAGGTACAGGCTTACTTGACTGCTATTTGTTGTTCACTTGCTCTCCTCATCTATGGGTGGAGGTATGCACAAATAGAGGTAAATTACTTCTAAAACTGAAGCAAGGTATTTATTGCTAGTAAATATTTTGTCTGTCACTCAGTTTTCTGAAAATGTACTGGATGGAACTATTCTTTTAGTCTGGTGAGATCATGGTCTTCAATATTCTAACACTTTTTCGACTTTTCTTCCTGCTAATTCTTCTGAGAGCCCTTTCTCTCTCTGGAATGAGTCAAATGAAATTCAGGCTAGAACAAAATTGGTTGCTTATGAAGGAGCAGGCACAGCTGAGTATAAATAAAAGAATAAAGGTAGTCCAAATTTCTTTTGTAGATTGACAGTGTGTTTACTTACTTTAAAATTCCTTTGAATGTGGGTTGGAGCTGACCATAATTTTTAGCATAGCACAGCTTGATATGATTGGCAACAAAGAATAGGCTTCATACAAAGGAGAAGGTTTTTTTGTTTTTTTTAAATAATTATTATTTCTCAGTTACGCCATGACGTCATCATAGAATCATAGAATGATCTGGGTTAGAAACGACCTTAAAGATCATCTAGTTCCATCCCCCCTGCCTTGGGCAGGGATGCCTCACACTAGACTATGTCATCCAAGGCTGTGTTCAACCTGACCTTGAACACTGCCAAGGATGTAGCATTTACCCCTTCTTTTAGGCAACCTATTTCAGTGCCTCACCACCTTTACAGTAAAGAACTTCTTCCTTACATCTAACCTGAACTTCCCCGTTGAAGTTTAAACTCATTACCCCTTGTCCTGTCACTACAGTTCCTGGCGAAGATGCCTCTCTGGCATAATTGTATGCTCCTTCATATATTGGAAGGCTGCCCTAATGTCTCCACACAGCCTTCTCTTCTCCAGGTCAAACAGCCCCAATTTTCTTAGCTGTACTGCTTATTGTATATTATTAAAAACTGAATATTGGATTGTACCTTCCTAACAATATAATAAATATCAAAGCAAATAAAATTTAATTGCAGTCGACACATTGCATCTTCAGTTTTCAAAATTTTGGTTACAGATAACTGTAATCTCACAAAATTAGTCCCTTTCCTTGAAGGTCTTCCCTCCAGAATGGTTCATGCTCTCTTATGGATTTCTTTAGGAAAATTTTTAAAGCTAAGAAATATCTTACTCAGAGAATAAAGCAAAACTTGCCTATTTACTCTGCTTGGCAACATCTAACAGCCATAATTGAAGTGATCAGCAATATTCCAAGGGTGCTGTGCAAATCTTTTTTCTTTCTCTGATTAAATACCAAGTATGCTTAGATTAAACCTTCTTACTTGTTTCTATTTTTGTTTATAAAACTTTAACTTATGAAAAATAACTAGTACATTGCCCTCAATATGTAAAATATATGGGTTTACAACTGCAGAAATTGGCATTTTTCAAGTTTTTACAAGCGTGAAAAAAGTAAATTAGAGAAAAGGCAACTAAATAAGTATCCCAGGCTTCTTATTAGCATGAAGTAACTCTGGGGGCATCAGATGTTCAAGATAACAAAGAGAACGGAAGCCAATACTCTGTTATAACTTGTACAGAAGAAACGAGCTGCTAACCAGCTGGTTGGTATCACCTTGCCTTTGAGGGTCAAGTTGCTCCATGCTGTTCTGGAAATTAATGTAGGTTTTTCTGTATGTTATGAGTACCTGTCCATGTGCGACTGATGTCATATGGAGCAAGTTTGTCTCCTGTGCTTAAAGGCATATTTTCTCAGTATCAGGTAACAACATCTAGCTGTTCCCAGATTTCTTGGCATTGTTTTGGCTGTCGACAGTGGAACAGGTGCTTCATGCAGTTCACAGTGCTGATTTTTTTTTTGCTCTGAATTGCAAAGGGTCTTTCTGTTTACATTGCACTGTTCTAAATTGAAATGTGGAACAGCAAGTAACTACTGCCTTTTCCTTTGAAAGAAACAATGAAATGGAAAAGAAAGGGAGATGCACTTAGGAGATGTTCTGCTGTTATCAAATATTCATACTGATATTGTGCATTTTTATAATCAAGAAAACTAGAAGCTTAAGAAGTTTGATTATAAAGGCAGTATTATTACCTGCTGTAGAGAATACGGGAGACTGTCCTGAATTTAACATGCCTCGGACAGCTTGTCTTCCTGGTCACATTGAAGGGGTCTGGAGAAATGAGTCTTACTAAATCTCCTAAGAGAGTATGGTGTTGGGAAAAATATTTCCTTCCCAATTTTTATAATGTGTCATGCTATGGCAGCGCCATCACTAACATATCACAGTTGAGATTTACTTGTGCTTTGTGGAAGCGTGAGATGTAATTCCACTGTTAATTGAAAGTTCACAGGGATCATATAAAGTGGTTGCTATACTGTTGAAAGTTTTACAGAAAATATTGCAAAGTGGAGATGTCCAGAGACTATATTAATAATAATATAGATTCCCTTAATTAAACCTTGAAAATTTAATTTGTTCTGCGTTTCTAATATAAATACATTACTACAGTAGCATAGGATTTTTAGGTATGTAAGTTTTACACATTGCAGCAATAAATGACTGATCTTACACAGATTTCTCGGGTGATTCGCACTCCTCGTGGAAATGCTCTTTTAGTTGGAGTTGGTGGATCAGGAAAACAGAGTTTGACAAGATTGGCATCTTTCATAGCTGGCTATGATACGTTCCAGATAATGTTAACAAGGTGAGCATTAATCAAAATGTAAGTAGATAAGTACTTTGTGTTTAAATTCTTCTTAAAAATGAAACAGGCTTCCAGTCTCTGCAATGGGAGAAAGAACAAGCTAACACAGGCTGAACACTGCTGCCTAGAGTGGAAAGATGTGAAAATCTTTAGAGACTTATTAACTTTGCTTGATTTAAAATTATAGAACTTTCTATAATTCTGTGATTTTCTACATTAAATCTGAGCTATCACCATCTTTGGAATAATAAACTGTTTTGTGTGTTTCACAGAATGGAAAGAATTATTCGCAGTGTCACGTCATCTTTATGTCTTTACGCAGTACACTAAACTGTACCGAAAGTAGTTGTAGGTGGCATCTATCCATAATGCCTTTATGAGTTTATCTTTTAATATTTGAAATAACTCCTGTGTAAGGAGGTGAAATCCTCATCCCTGCCCATTAATTTGGTAGATCTCATTTATATGTCAGTATTTTGGCAGTCTTTTCCAAGTGTATCTTGCTTTATTTAATATTGTTCAACCAAATGTGGTGGTTTCTTGCAGAATAACTTATTAAAGATATAAAAAATAAATTGTAACTCCTCTGAATATTTTAGGATGGGTGCCTCCAAAAGTGCCTGTAGGACAAGTCAATGTGCAAAAAATATTTTTGGCACTTAAATGCGATGTCATTGTAAAGAAGCTAAATTTTTTAGTTCTTTTGCAGCAATGTTGGCTGCAGCAGAAATTGTAGATTCACAAGTAGGAATGCCTTCTGGTGAGGATCTTATTGAGAAATAGGGATGACTTCAGGAGAGATTACAGTACAGTTCACAAAAGAAGCAGCAATAAATTTTATATCATTCACAAAGACTTACGAAATCACTAGAGGGTGAAATATTGAAGTGGTGTGTAGCTTTCTACTTCAAGTTGCCAGAAGATCTATATAAAGCCCCTGAAAAAAAAGAAAGTCCACAAAAGATCTGGGGAATCCTTGCACCTGAAAGCATGTAAATCTCATGTGTGCACCAGATGAATTCAAGTAGCTATCATAAAGAATAGACTGAGTAAAGATTTGAGTAAACATGATTTTAGGAAAGACTCACCAAAGATTCTGACAAAACATAATCCTGCCTTGTAATCCTGCCTTGAAATTCTCAAGGTGTAGTTCTCCAGGGTCAACAAGCAAGTGTAGAAGTGTGATCAGAATCCCATCTGATTGATAGGAGTTTACTGTGTACTTTTCTAACCTTATTTATCTGAAACACATCTAATCACCTGTGCCAAAATGCCTCTGGGAAAAATTTTGAATCCTTTTTGGATAGATGTTTTATTTTCCCTCTGTTAATTGGTGAGTTGATAATAGTTGATACAGTTGATAGAAGATAATAGTAGTAAGATTTTAAATGGTTTCATTTAGTTCACCAAGGTAGATGATAGTCATAGTGCTAACTCAACTTTAACTTGAAGTATGTTTTTTCGGGTTAGTACTTTTGTCTAATTTTGAGTAATTAAATTAACAACTTCTCCAATCATTATTTCACCCTGCAGCTGAAACAAAAGAACATACAATATTTGTTTCTTTTCTGTGTCTATTTCTAATTTTAGTGGTGTCTTTGAAGTGTCTTATTTACAAACACATGTATGGAACCTTATCTTGGTGATTCTGGCATCTTTGTGGAAATGCACAAAAAATATCTTCTTAATCATCAAGATAAATATTGTAAATCAGTTGTATTTATTTCCTGAGCTCCTCTCTAGTAATGAGCAGCTGCAATGCAGGTTTTGATATTTCAGGTCATCCATGAGATCATTGTGGTTACACAAGAAACTCTTAATGATGTTGCATGTAACCACTTCTCTGTTTTAATTCCCAGTTGGCATCCTAGAAACCTTAGCTTTTATTGCAGTCCTTTATGCAGCCAGAGAGATCATTTCAGTATAACAATGTGTATTGGGTTCACGTGGCAAGGTTTTGGTAGCAGCCCAGCTACAGGGGTGGATTCTGTGAGAAGCTGCCAGAAGCCTTCCCTGTGTCCGATAGAGACAATGCCAGCTGGCTCCAAGATGGACAAACTGTTGGCCAAGGCTGAGCCTATCAGTGATGGTGGTAGTGACTCTGGGGTAACATAGTTAAGAAAGAGAAAACAAACCTGCTGAGGAACAGCAGCTGGAAGAAGGGAGTGAGAATACATGAGAGAAGCAGCTATGCAGACACCAAAGTCAATCCACCACACCTTGTCTAATATTTGTAATGTTTGGTTTTTTTTTTAATCTCTCTTTTATCTTTGCTGCTGCTGTCTTTCCTTGCTGTAAAACTGATGACTTTCACCAAAGGGCAACCTAGTTTGAGTTTTTTAATCAGTCAATAAAATCTAAAGTATCTTATTGCACCCAGCACTTGACACAATCCTGTGAGACAATACCTGTGTTTTCGCTTTTTCAATCAAAGAAGAAATAAATAGCATTATAAGACTTCAGATTTGGGGAGTGTTTTTTGTTGTTGGTTTTGGCTTTTTTAGTGGCTAAATTAAAATTCCCAGATTTTGGCATCATTTTACCCTGCATTCCAAGATACTTTTTTTTTTTTTTCACTTAAATTTGCCTGTTCTTTTTCTTTTAACTGGAAACCCTTTTTAAAGGAATAATGTTAGTACAACTGTCCTTTTTTGTAGGTCGTACAATACTTTAAACTTGATGGAAGATCTGAAACTCCTGTACAGAACAGCGGGACTACAAGGCAAAGGCATCTGTTTTCTTTTTACAGACAATGAGATCAAAGATGAATCTTTTTTGGAATACCTGAATAATGTTTTATCATCAGGAGAGGTAAGATGCCTTCTTGTGGTAATTTTTCTGCTTTTAAAATTTTATAATTCTGAAGTAAGTAACAAAATTTATTTGAATATTCTTTTATATCTCAAGGGACAGACAAATTAAACCACAAGTGCTTTTCATCATTACAGTGTTATAAAAAGGGGACTTGATCAATTATATTAGGTTAGAGTGAGACAAAGCTATTGTAAAACTAAGAATGAGCATCATAGAATCATAGAATAGTTAGGGTTGGAAAGGACCTCAAGATCTAGTTCCAACCCCCCTGCCATGGGCAGGGACACCTCACACTAAACCATCCCACACAAGGCTTCATCCAGCCTGGCCTTGAACACTGCCAGGGATGGAGCACTCACAACCCCCCCGGGCAAGCCATTCCAGTACCCCACCACCCTGACAGGAAAGAATTTCCTCCTTATATGCAATCTAAACTTCCCCTGTTTAAGTTTTAACCCGTTACTCCTTGTCCTGTCACTACAGTCCCTAATAAAGAGTCCCTCCCCAGCATCCCTATAGGCCCCCTTCAGGTACTGGAAGGCTGTTATGAGGTCTCCACGCAGCCTTCTCTTCTCCAGGCTCAACAGCCCCAACTACCTCAGCCTATCTTCATACAGGAGGTGCTTCAGTCCCCTGATCATCCTCGTGGCCCTCCTCTGGACTTGTTCCAGCAGTTCCATGTCCTTTTTATGTTGAGGACACCAGAACTGCACACAATACTCCAAGTGAGGTCTCAGGAGAGCAGAGTAGAGGGGCAGGATCACCTCCTTCGACCTGCTGGTCACGCTGCTTTTGATGCAGCCCAGGATACGGTTGGCTTTCTGGGCTGCGAGTGCACACTGCCGGCCCATGTTCATTTCCTCATTGACCAGCACCCCCAAGTCCTTCTCTGCAGGGCCGCTCTGAATCTCTTCTTTGCCCAATCTGGAGCTGTGCCTGGGATTGTTCCGATCCAGGTGTAGGACCTTGCACTTGTCATGGTTGAACTTCATAAGGTTGGCATCAGCCCACCTTACAAGTGTGTCAAGGTCCCTCTGGATGGCATCCCTTCCCTCCAGCGTATCAACCGGACCACACAGCTTGGTGTCATCGGCAAGCTTGCTGAGGGTGCACTCAATCCCACTGTCCATGTCAGCGACGAAG
This sequence comes from Lathamus discolor, assembly GCF_037157495.1. Lineage (NCBI taxonomy): Eukaryota > Metazoa > Chordata > Aves > Psittaciformes > Psittacidae > Lathamus > Lathamus discolor. The sequence continues at coordinate 84,370,321 of NC_088885.1, forward strand.
ATGTTAAATAAGACCGGTCCCAACACCGATCCCTGAGGGACACCACTCGTTACCGGTCTCCAGCCAGACATCGAGCCATTGACCACAACTCTTTGTGTGCGGCCATCCAGCCAGTTCTTTATCCACCGAGTGGTCCATCCATCAGATTGGTGTCTCGCCAATTTAGAGAGAAGGATGTGGTGTGGGACAGTGTCAAATGCTTTGCACAAGTCCATCGTTCTCTACAGAGAAACTGTCGAAGTCAGACCCTTTTAAATGTGTTGACAAGCTGTTAGTGACATGAGAATAGCTTTTTTTAAAAAAAGATAATATTGTCTGTTAAATATTTCATTAGTATAAAATCAAGTTTTGTATAGTAAATTTATGTCCAGAGTGGATGGTATGGCTTTAATAATTTCTATTTTTTTATTTATTTATTATGTCGGGGTGTGTTTCAGAGTAATTTCTGCTAGTTATTAGAAGAGAAGAAAGCAAAACCATTGTATATGGATTCTTAGTTTTGTTTTGTTTTGGGGTTGTTTTGTTTGCTTGTTTGATTTTTTTTTTTTTTTTTTCACTCAGGATAGTGTGTTTTACATTTACAGCAAGTTAGTTTTCAGTATTTTGTGATGGAATCACTTCAGTCAAAGTTCTTGGTTAAGGGTGTGGGGAGTGCCTTAATATCTTCAGTGTCTGAAATGTACGTACTTTCCTGAAATGCTATATGTTAAATGGACTTTATGTTATATACTTTATTTTCAATCGTCTCATAAAGCGTGAAAAAAATCTTCCTCTTTCTCAAAGGTGTCAAACTTATTTGCACATGATGAAGTAGATGAGATCATTAGTGACCTCATACCCGTCTTCAGAAAGGAACATTCACGTAAACCTCCAACCAGTGATGTTCTTTATGACTACTTCATGACCAGAGTTCGTCAGAAACTTCATGTGGTTCTTTGCTTTTCACCAGTAGGTGAAAAATTCCGTAATAGGGCTTTGAAGTTCCCTGCTCTTATTTCTGGATGCACTATAGATTGGTTCAGTCAATGGCCGAAGGATGCTCTAGTGGAAGGTATGTGTAGGTTTTGTATTTGTAGATACTTAATTCTCTGATCCGTGCTCATGAACTTGTTTAAATTGCCAGCACACAGGCAGAAGAAATTTATTTGGTTCTAAAATTTGCTATAGATTCTTTTCTTCTTCAGATCTTGCTGTATTAGGCTGTTGAAATATTTCTAACAGAAGAAAGGCTTCAATATTTCTCACAGAAGAAAGGCTTCAAACACAGTTTGAAGAAAAAATGCCCTGGAAGATGGCTTAAAGGCATTAGTTAAGGTGGCAAATTACTACTAAAGGAAGAATTTATTACTGCCTGTGCCTGTGATCAGACATACAGAGGAAGCCTGTGATCACTCAGTCCCTGGTAGCTAGCAGTTAAACGGGTTGAGAGAGAGAAAGTAGTTGCACACTTTGGAGGTGAAAGAATACCAGATCCTTGTCTATACTTTTACAGAGAATGTGGAATAATGTTAGGAATCTGACAGTGGGGGAATAAAGGTGATTGAGGTTTCAGAAGCTTGGTGAAAGCTGACATAATACATGCTGACATGTTTTATATTGCCTTGTTTATAAGCTAAGAGGTTTTCCTGAATATTTACTTACTTTTATGTTTTTCTTTCTTAAGTATCTGAGCATTTCCTGTCCTCATTTGGTATGGACTGCACTGCTGATACAAAGAGGGAAATTGTGCAGTGCATGGGCTCATTCCAGGATGGAGTGGCCGACAAGTGTTCTGATTACTTTCAAAGATACAGACGTTCTACACATGTGACTCCTAAATCCTACCTGTCCTTTATTCAGGGATATAAAGCCACATACAAAGAAAAGCATGCTGAAGTACATACATTAGCAAACAGGTAAACTGCTCAGTTTACTACCGTTTGTTGCTAGTTTTCTTCCCGAGATAGGTATATTCTGATATACTTCATTTCAGTGCATGGCTTTTCTCTTCGCACAGCAAAAGGATTTATTTTTTTATTTTCTAAAATGGTGTAAAGTTGTAACTTGATCAAATGTTATAGTTGCTCAGTATATAAGTTAAAGACTGTTTGTGGACAGGGAGAAAAGGTAGTGATCTGTGAAAAAGAAAGGTGGTGGGGAAAAAGGTGAATATAAATTATTTCCATGTACTTTTCACGAGTAAAAGAAAACATCTGCATGTAATTTCATAATGTATTTACAGTAGCTTTTACTGTACCAGAAAGTAACTTTTTCTTGTATCAGGAGTTTTATCCTCCTGATATGAATCTTTAAGTAACATCCTTGCATTTTTGGTTTTGTGATCATAGAGCCCAATTTACGCTGCTGAGCTTTTTAGCTGTAGATCATTAAAGTGGTTTTGATATATCCTTTCTCCTTTTCAGATGTTTTAGTAAACTAATGAAGTCTATTTGCAGATTTATCTTCATGTCAGAAATACTAAAATAGAATGTAAAATTAACATTTAGTGTATCATTTGGTAACACTGTTAAGAAAAACTGTCTTCTCAGTTTTGAATGTCTTGTTTTCTACCTTCTGATGCCTCAAATGTACTAGTTTAGTTCATGTGTGTCAACTTGTTTCACATAACCTCAATTGCTTAGTCTGAATTGCTTTGGCAGGTGTTACTCTGTCTGTTCTCCTGCATTTGCTTAGTTGTCCATGTGCTGCTTAGTCTTTGCAATATCAACCTCTGTATAACCCACTTCAACTTGTCTGAAATGTCCTAAGACTTACTTTCTGATAGACAAAAAAGACTCCTAAAGGGGCATTTTAAGGCTGAATGAGAAAAGTGTTATCTGTTTTCTCATGCTATTTTTCTGTTGGTTTTGGTTGCTCTCAATTTCACTATTTTGATTCTATTAGCCTTTTCAATATAATTTTCAAACATAAAATAGTGACTTTTTAGATATTTCTCAGCATTCTAGTATTCAGAAAATGCTTTCTGCTGTATTGTATTCAGTCCTTTGAGTATTAGGTTGGAACTCAACAGGGATGATGACATATATGGAGCCAACATATGGGATTTTTATGCAATGATAAAAGCATACTATTTGAGCTAAAGTGGGAAAAATTTCAAGCCACAGATGTTCCTCATATTGATCTTGTATTGTTCAGTTTCTGATTCTGAAGACATCAGACACTCGTGTGAAAGTTACTGTCCAAGTTTCATTTTTGGTGTAAAACATCTTTTGCTAGTGGTCTTTGCTTGATTTGATTTATTCTATTAATGGTATAATTTGAAAAGTGGAGGTTAAATTACATAGGGAATTATATGCTGCTTCTTTTACTTTTCAACTCCAGAGTGAATACTGGATTGGAAAAATTGAAAGAGGCCTCTGAGTCAGTGGCTGCTCTAAGCAGAGAGCTGGAGGTAAAAGAAAAGGAACTTCAAATTGCCAATGTAAAAGCTGACATGGTATGTGCAGTCTTCGAAGTGTTTGATTTTTTTTTTTTTTTCACTTCTTTTTATTTATTCTATCTTGAAAAGACTAAGCAAGTAAAAGGAAGCTAAGTGTTGGAAAAAATGTATCTTAGAAACTTAAAACAGGGACAAAAGAAATCTTGTTTGAGTTTTCTGGTTCTGGAATTCAACAGATAAAATTTTACAACAGAAATGAATACATTCTTCCAACTAAGTGTTTTCTCTAATATTTGGCATGTGGGTTTTCTCATGTTCTAGGTATTGAATGAAGTTACCGTAAAAGCACAGGCTGCTGAGAAGGTAAAGGGTGAAGTTCAGAAAGTGAAAGACAAAGCTCAAGCTATTGTAGACAGTATCTCAGTTGACAAAGCCATTGCTGAAGAGAAGTTGGAAGCTGCTAAGCCTGCTTTGGAAGAGGCAGAAGCAGCCCTACAGGTTAGTTCTTGGACCATGTATAACATTATTTTACTACTAAGAGGATGGATTTCTTTGAAAACAAATATAAGGTTGCATAACTTATCAGTTGACAGAAAATATAAGCAAGTAAATATACATGTTTTGAGGCTTTTTAGGTTCAGTTTTGTTTTTCTTTTTCCGCCTGAGTACCAAGGCCAAAATAGATTTTTTTTTTATTTATTTTTTTTTTTCAGAAAAGGGCAAGTTTTAATTTTCATTTGAAACTATAGTTGATAAATGATGTGCTGCAGGTTGTTAGACCAGTAACTGATGATAGTGTTATAAAACAGCTTGTGTTCAATGAGTGAAGTGCCTTCCATATATAAACATTCTTCCATCCAAATCTAAGCCTTCCGTTTTAAGTTTTCATCACTGAATTGCATTTTGAATAAGTGTTCTGATCCACTCTTCTCTGCCATCTTCAGAAAAATTTCTTTTTTTCTTATGCATTGTGGCATTACTCAGATTTCTAGTGTTCATCATAGGACTTCATGTTTTTTCAACATATTCTTTTTGTAAAGCTTTTTAAGAGACGGATAATGCTCTACCCACATCTTTACATGATGCATCATTAGTGATGAAAAAAGATTGTTTTTTTTGATCTTGCATAGTATTTTTTTAATGTCTGCTCAGCTGACTAAGCAGTTAGCAGGAAGCTGGCATCTCCACAAAAGACTGAAGGACAGAAAAACCTCAAAGGTGGTCATCCAACAATTGTAATAGTTAAAGACTATTGTGACGTTCCTTCAAATCAAAGTCTTCAAAATCTAGTATAAGTTAAGTTTTCATGGATCATCTGAATGTATGACTTCTCTTTGAGGGAGAGGTGCTTATCAACTCTGCCTGCCATGATTCTTGAAGGGCAGAGGGGAAATGTCTAAATGAAGGCTGATGATATGACAGCTGATAAAAGTGGCATAAGAGAGCAGGTCTGGATCATAAATTCCTGATACTTAGCTACAGGAGAAACATGCCCCCTCCCCCCCTCACCTCTCCAACAAAAAACCCAAAGGTGGACAAGCATTCTGGCAAGCGCATAAAAAAGCAATGCTAACTGGGCAATGTCTCAAGTATGAAAAAAGTACCAGTGTACTGTCTTGCATCTTATTACAGCTGGCTTTCTGGTTTTGGCTAAAGTTATGAACCAAAATTGTACTGCTTTTCTTGAAATTTAGGATTCTAAGAAAAGAAAATCTGGTTTTAATGAAAAGCTACACTAGCATTATTTGGCTTAGTAATGAAATTCGTGCATTTGCTATAATAAATTGCTTTGTCTGTGCCTAAAGGGGAAAATTATCATAAAAGCAAGCCTATCAGCATACATATCTGTATTCTCAACATGCATTCATTCATTCATTCAGAAATTCCTTTAAGTGAGAAAATTATCTCTATAAGACTGTTAAGGACTGCATCTTTAAAAAAATGAAGTTGTGATAATTACAGATTTACAAATTTCCAGCTAGGGATTCCTGTAATGGAATTCTGTTTGCAGTGTAGACAAATATCTATTAAAATATTTCTTAAATATAAAGGTCACTCCCCAGACTAAGAAAACCTGTGGGTGGTTATTTAACTCAATTTTTACATATTTTAGGACTACTAAATGTGACATTATGAGAGAGGTAGGTACAGAACAGCTTACAAGTATTTTTAAACACATAGTGAAATTACTTTTTTTAAGTGTAAATAAAACTAGTTGCACTTTACCCTGCATTAAAAATAGCACATTAAATGCACCTCAACTTTCAAAAGGTCACAAAGAAACACTGGTTAAAGTTTCCACACAGATCTACTGAATTATCAGGTCTACATTGAACCCAGTGAGCAGCAAAATATTGAAGGGAAACAAAAGGCAGGCAGAAGGAAGGTGATCAAGATGATCTGCAATAATTTACAGACCCTTTCTTGAAGTATAAATACAAATAATAATAATCTTCCTTTATGAATTCTCAGGGAGGCATGTGCTAGACTAGAAGCATAGTGTCATAACATTGGCAATAGCCTATTTCTTACTGTTTGTCACTATCATACTCAGGCTGATTAAACTGCCTGTGAATAAACAAAGCTTCTAATCCAGGTTATAGGACCACACCTGCCCCTCACCAATTACCATTGTTTCAATAAAAAGTAATATGAATATACTTTTTTTCTTCTCCAATGGATTAATACAATTGGTGAGATTGTGTCTATGTCTTATTAAAGGGTAAAGCAATTATTGCTATTCTTTGTTTTAAATTAACAGACAATAAAACCTGCAGATATTGCTACTGTCCGCACTCTGGGTCGACCTCCTCACCTCATTATGCATATCATGGACTGTGTATTACTGCTCTTCCAGCGGAAAGTGAACAATGTGAAAATTAATCAGGAAAAATGTTGTACCATCCCATCATGGCAGGAATCTTTGAAACTGATGACAGCAGGCAACTTCTTACAGAACCTACAGGTGCTTGTGCAACCTTTTTAATATTTTCGTAATATAGGAAATAGGTGACAGTTTTTTTACTGGTGTTCACAGGAGAATAAATGTGCAAGGGGAGTCAGACGTACAATAGATCTGAAATGTTAAGGGCTTAGAAATAAGTATGTCATAATGAAAAAAACTTGAATCCTTCTGGCAAAGTCAGGTCATAAATCAAGTATAGTTTCTCCTAAGTAAGGCAATGAAATTACTTTCAGTGACAAATGACTCACAGCTTTAAGCATTTGGTTTGAATAGCCATTACTTATCTGTTTCATTAAAGCTGATAGAAAACATCTTTTTTCTGGTACCTAACTTTCCATTGAGTTTCAGCATTGCAACTTGTTCAGTGGCTTGCAAAAATATAACTGATTATCAGGATATACGAAATCAGATTTTTTTAGAACTTGGGAATTTCAACTCCATAGCATGCATCTAGAGAAATAGGAAGAGTAACTGGTGAATAAATACCTGCTCAAAATTTAAACTAGTAATATTATGATTAATTTACTCAGAATAAATCCTACCTTGTCCTGCACCATTGGATGTTATTACCTCTGATTTCTGAGTTTGTTTAATCTGTCTCTTGTCCAGCTGGAAATTACAGATGGCAGGCTTGGCCAACTTTGTAGGGTTGGTAGTGCCATAGATGCCATTTATTGTAACATTTACATTGCATCCACTCTTAAGGATTTTTAATTTACTGAAGGGCTTCAGCATTTCATTGCTTGTGCATAAATAAATCTATTTGTGCTTCAGGGAACTATTTTTTTGAGTTTGTCAGTGATGGCCTTTCATTATACCTTGTAAATAAATCTTTAAAGAGCAAACTTATAATGAATATTTGACCATCAAAATGAACTTGAGTGAGAAATGAAGAGTTTTCAGGAATGAAAATGAAAAAAAACTGCTTTTCTAAGGAGAGAATCAAAATAAGTTCTTAAAATTGAAACATTCCAATAATGAGATAAGGTAATTTAAGTAGAAGATTAAGGGCTTGCCCTTGGAAAGGACTGTCTTGTAGAATGTATGTTTATGAACCAGAGCTAAGCTTTTTTTTTTTTTTTCTTTTTGAAGATAGTTACTTGGTCAATCTTAAGAAAAAATGTAATTTCAAGCATCATACCAAAAATATTTTGGGCTTTTTTCTTTTCCAGCAATTTCCAAAGGACACAATTAATGAAGAAGTGGTAGAACTTTTGAGCCCTTATTTTGAAATGGTGGACTACAACATTGAGACAGCTAAGAGAGTATGTGGGAATGTTGCTGGCCTTTGCTCATGGACCAAAGCAATGGCTGTATTTTTTTCAATCAACAAAGAAGTATTACCTTTAAAGGTAAGTCTGTTAATCAATGGGAGGCATACAACCTCCCTTTGCTCCTTCTCCCCACCTGTGTGCACTTGAGGATTTCATCTACTGGAAACATCAGCCGCCTTATTCTAAATGGTGCATGCCTCTGTATGAATTTATTATCATGACAGTAAGAAGTCTACAGTAAAATATATTTGAAATGTGCTACCACTTGTAAGTTGTCAAAATTATGAAAGAGTGTGCAGTTTTATGCCTCTGGGAGTCTTCTTACTGGGGCAGCTGTTATCTAGGTTTATTCATTATTGCAGTTGCTTTAACTTAATTAGACAAAAACTCAACATCTGGTTCCTTTAACGTTCCAGAACTCAGTTCACAAGAAGACTGACTGTACAGAGAGTCTGTGTATCAGTGTTGTTAAAAAACCCCCAGCATTAATAATTGTTAAAAGGCAAGAATAAAAGTCAGAAAGAACATGGTCAAGCACAACTTTAACACAGAATAAAGAGGAATGACTGAAAGGGTAGCAAGATTTGTGGTTAGAGGTAGTATTTTTCACAAGACAAAGCAAATTGGTTGGAGAAATCAAACAGGCTTCTAGTGGCACCAGTCTCTTTTGCAGACTAACGTTTTGTGTCACATGGAGAATGGCTGGTATTCCCAGCAACTTTTCTAATTACTTTTTCTATTTGATGTTAGACCAACTGCTTGATTGCAGCTACCTGCAGTAAGAAGTCAGTTTGTTGTAAAATTCAAATAAAAGGTTTCAAATGCAAGATAAAATCTCTATTGAGCAGTTTTATTTTGAAATGTAATACAGTAAAACTCTTTGAGATACATGATATCAACTGTTTTGAGATGTTGTATGTATGAATACACTTATATTTGTATGTTTTGTAGGCTAATCTAGCAATCCAGGAGAGTCGGCTAACCACTGCTATGCTGGATCTGCAGAAAGCTCAAGAAGAACTGGGTGCCAAGCAAGAAGAATTAGATATTGTACAGGCAGAGTATGAAAAAGCGATGAGAGAAAAACAGGTTAACTGCTTTTCACAGAAAAGAAGTTGCCACTTTAAGGAAAACTGAATGCATTCACTCATTTTCACTATTATTTCTTGGAAAGGATGTTGATGGATGGCTGATAAGAGAGAGTTATTATTTGGATACTGACTCTTTGGATCCCATCTGTCTCTTTTATCTCTGATCCTTTCAGCCCCTCCCTTCTACCTCCTTAATATGCTTTTTATTCAGATTATTTGTGTAGCAACTACTACCTACTACTGTAATGTCAAATTTCGTTAATGTATGTTACCTGTGTATAATGTGTTTGAAATTCTGGGCAGAATTTCTGAGACTTAATAAGTACTAGGCAGTCTGCATATCTTTTGACATGTATGTCAACATGGACGTTAAGAGCAGATAGATTAACAAGTTGAATCACATTTGTGACAGGTGTTACTATTCTGTCTGTCCTGATGTATTTTTTCCATCCCACTTTTCCCTCCTTATCTGCATGATCTATAAGAGAGAATATAATATGCTGTTGTTTAACTACTGGTTTAATTAGATGTAAAGGTTTTTCTGGCCTATCAGATACATAACTGTAAACCACATTTGTTGGTATATGGTTTTCCCTAGACTTTGCTTGAAGATGCTGAGCGTTGTCGTCATAAAATGCAAACTGCCTCAAGTCTGATAAGTGGTTTAGCAGGTGAAAAAGAGAGGTGGACAGAGCAGAGTAAAGAATTTGCCGTGCAAACTAAGAGGCTAGTGGGTAAGTTCATATTAAAAAATAAAATACAGGAAGTGCACATGTTATGCATAGGCTTCAACTTGACATATATAACATGCAGTGCGTACCTGGGTCACTGATGTTTTGTGTTTGCTGATGTTTGCAGACAGCAGTCCAAAGAGACTGTTATGTTAGCAAGTGCCAATAAAATGTCTGTAACTGAGAATACATATGGATGAGACTGATATTCAGGCAGTGACCTTTATATGTAGAAATCAATATTTTTAAATGCAGTTATTAATGTTCATCAAACTTCTGTTTCCTAGAAGTGAATTTTAATTTTGTAAATATGCACTTGGAAACTGAAGTACTTTGTAATAAGTAATTTATTATTTAGATCAAGTAAGTGAAATTTATCTTATCCTTTAATGTGGACTGAATTTTGTTCTCTGACTTTTGTCTTGAAATGCTGTAAGAGGCATGTATTATTGTATAGGTTGTATTATAGTAGATAGGTTATATTTTATTTGCTGGTATAAGATGTATATGTGCATTATTAACTTGCCAAAACTACAGGATACCTTCCACATATACTTATGTTTTTTTATAGATAACTTGAAAAAGTCTAAAAAATATTAGTATTCTGTAAAAGTACAGTATCTTCCTCAGTTTGAATCCTGCATTCTTACTTCAGAGGTAAAAAAACCCTAAACTTGTCATGAAACTTGGGGAGCCAGCTTCATACTAAAACTTGTTACACTTAATACCTTTATAATGATGTCTATTACAATTTCTTATTACTAGTAGTGATAATTGCAATTTATTTGTTCTTAACTAGTAGTCCTAAGTAAAGGTTTTTTCTCCTACCAAAATATGGTTTAAACTGGCTCTTGTGATTGTGCAAGGAAATGATGGAATGGGACATTTATGAGTAAGTTTATTCTGCCATGTCCTGCTTGCACAGGATCTGTTGTTTGGAATAGTGTTACGTGTGAGTTGGGTTGACCTTGCCTGGCTGCCGGATGTCCATGTCTTGATTACTTCAGTTGCACTGTAAAGAGTAACATGAAGTAGACATGATATCCACTGAAATGTAGCATTCTCTTCCTATGTAATGAGCCTTAGGGAAAGAGATGGCAACTCAGTCTTGTGGGTCAAAATGTGTTCTTCAATTACAAGCCAAATGATACAACAGCTAGTGAAGGAAGCAGCTCATTCATTAATAGAATAGGCAAAGTTGTAATGTTTTATTTATTTATTTCACTTTTTCTCTTTAAGGTGATGCACTCTTGGCCACAGCTTTTCTGTCCTATTCTGGTCCTTTTAACCAGGAGTTCCGCAGCCTGCTATTAAATGACTGGCAGAAGGAAATGGAAAGCCGGAAAATCCCCTTTAGTAGCAACTTGAACCTCATAGAAATGTTAACTGATGTGCCAACTGTCAGTGAATGGAATCTACAAGGATTACCAAATGATGACTTATCCATACAGAATGGAATCATTGTCACTAAAGCATCTCGTTATCCTTTATTAATTGATCCACAGGCACAGGGTAAAATTTGGATTAAAAATAAAGAAGGCAGAAATGAACTTCAGGTAATAGGAGGGCTGGTGCTTTCTTAATCCCTAGAAACTCTTAGCTCACAAAATGCTATAATTCAGTGATTCAAATAATTCTTAACAAATGCCTTTTATTTAAATTGCCTGGGCTGGATATAAAGGACATTGCAGATATATTTTGGTATCTATTAGATTTCAGATTTGGCTAGATATGAAAATGTACATTTGAAGCTTATTATTTCTAATGTCTTGATTTGTTTAATGAATTTATTTTAATGAAACATAAGCCTTTGGAAAATGGGCTGGATGGGTAATGTCTGGGAAGGGTTGAAACATGTTTACAGAATATAATAAGCATTAGAAACCCTCAAATAAGTGATTAATGCAAATTCATATAAATGTTTGAAACTGAAGATGCACAACATATTTTTAGCATATTTTAATCAGAATTATTGATAATTTGCTTTGTCTTAGTATGGATTTCAGGTGCTAAACATTTGGCAAAGGTACAGGGAAGACAGTACTCCAACAACTTCAGTCTGATGCTGTCTTTTCTTGTGCTTGCAGTCTTTGCCTCAATTCTAGTCTAACCATAGGATCATTGTTTTTATCAGTAATATAAATAAAATTAAGTTTTAAATACAAAATAAAAATCCAGGTAACTGGGCATAATATAATATAGAGGTCCATAATTGTATTTTTAGATCACTTCTTTGAATCACAAGTATTTTAGAAATCACTTAGAAGACAGCCTTTCTTTGGGAAGACCTCTTTTGATAGAAGATGTTGGAGAAGAGCTAGACCCAGCGCTTGATAACGTTTTGGAAAAAAACTTCATTAAAACAGGTTCAGCCAATAAGGTAAAAATAGAACAAATGAACAAATAAGTGGAAACAGACATAATCTGCTTGTCCTCAAGAAAAAGCCTCTTATAAGTATATGACTTTGAAAGATTAAAGTAATATTCAATTGTGATTAATGCTAATACTAAAAAAATTAGAGTTTAAGATATCAAATTGTAAATATATTTAATCTACAGAGTTCCGTATCCATTTGCTTATGCTAATTTTTAAAGACTAAAATTATCTGTGAATGAGTAATTTAAAAATATCTATAGATATTTTCAACAAATATTTTGCATCAGACATATAATTTAACACTGGATTTTTACACATTTGAACAGAAATTGTATCCTGTGTTTCTACATGCAGCAACTGAAAGAGTGTGCACTGGTTCTCTATATGTCAAGGCTTCTTTTTAATACTTTTCTTAAGGTGAAGGTTGGCGATAAGGAAGTAGATGTTATGAAAGGCTTCAGACTTTACATCACTACAAAACTGCCAAATCCAGGTTACTCTCCTGAAATTAGTGCTCGAACATCCATCATTGACTTTACTGTGACCATGAAAGGTCTAGAAAATCAGCTCTTAGGCAGAGTCATTCTCACGGAGAAACAGGTAAAATAACTAATTGTGTCTTTTTTCCTTATATTTACCTATAGAAGGTTTTAGTTTAATTTCAATTTATTACTCTCTAATCCCATATTACAGGATGACTTTCTGAATCTCTTTATTGTGATCATGCAATAAGGAGGGTTTACAGAACATCATTTAAAGTTTCTGCAAAGTTTCTGTTCCTGTATTGTCTGGTATGCCCACTGGTAGAGTCTGTGTGGCATACATCTCAAAGAATTGACTGATTACTGATAAGAATACTGGTACTGACTTCTTCTTTTCCACCAGAATGTTAAAACAATCTGTGAGATGTGAGTTAAGCGTAAAAACGTCAAAGGGTAGCTGGTACATCTGTATAAATTTAATGCTACAGTATTTCTTGGAATAATTTGATTTAAGGGACTTGATTTATGTCTGAATATAGTATAACTTAGACTGCTTTAACAGTATGATTGTTTTGATGCATTAACTGTTATGTAATTTAACAAAAACTTGCTTATTTAGTGTTGTAGAAACAGGTATGCCAGATTAGTAATGCAGTTATAAAAGAACTCTTTATGGCTTTTTGAATTTCACACTCATATTTCAGGATTTGTGGTGGAAAAAAGCCCAAGTTTTGTAAGAAACAGTTGATGCAAATCCTTGCACTTGTGAATAATTTTGGGATAGAATCATAGAAGTTATGTAGTAACTAAGAAGAAAAATAATTCTATTCCAGCTGAAACCAGGGCATAAATTTTTTGAATATTAACAAGATCTAACATTCTTCAGTGCAGCTTGTAAAATGAATTCAGCTTGTGAAAGGAATTCCATGAAGCTGGATTTGAAATAGCCTTTTGGTGCAAATTTCTTGAATGTATGTGTATTGTAACTTGGCTTAATTTTGTTGGATTATTTTTTTTTTTTATTCTTGATGTTATGACCAGAAGTTTTTAAGATGTGCAGAAAAATTCCAACTGTGTACTTGTCCTGATCTGCAAAAGTATTTTAAAAGCTAAATAGATGCATTTTTCACTAAGGTTTTCATCTCAAGATATTTCACTTGCTTTAGTTTGGTTATTTTATTTCCAACTTGTGTCTCAGGATCTTCTTGTGAGGAAAACTTGGCTTTCTGTTTTTTAAATACATTGCACTCTAAAATATGTTTAACCTCTTAAACTGAACTTAGCAAAGCATGAAATTTAACTTGGCTCAGAATGATTTCTCAACATGATAAGTATTATATTTAATTGTATGCTAACATTCTTTTAATGCTGTACTTTTAAAAATTGTTTCTGCTTTGTCAAACTTGCATAATGCTTGTGTTGCTTCATAATTGCTACCTGCTTTTCTTTATCTCCATTAGGCATCAGTTGATTAAGATGGAGTTAACTGTAGTTTACTGGTCTTTTTTTCATCATTTTTTTTCAGAATCTTTTGAACCTGTATTCACACCTTCTAAATTATATGACATTTGCATTATTCTATGACAACAGTCCCAATCAACCTTTTCTACCTGATGATGATGTTTCAATATGCCTTTTGTATAGTGACAAGATAAGAACCTAAATCTAATAATGAGATGAAGACGATTTTTCAAAATTTCTTTTCTAAGATAAAAGGACTTTCTTTACAAGTACTAAATGTTTGAAATACTTAGGAATGTTAGCAGTATGTGGGAGCGAGAAAATCACTAGTTCAGAATGTGGGAAAACAAAATAATTTCAAAAGTTGTAACAATGTTGCAAATCTGTATAAATAAAGGCAACTCAAATGGTGGAGAAAAACCTTTCCTTGAGCCTTGCTAAGGTCTGAGGTTCTTAATGCCTCTAGTGCTATTATATATTTCTTAGTGTTGTCCCTGTTTCTTCGAAATAGTAACAGCCTGTCTGCACTGCCGAAGTGGAATTGGCAAAGGGGGGGAGTGAACATACAGCTTCCAGTTTAGTTAAAACTATCTACCAGCTCTTTGTAAACAGTGAAGGAGTGCTTCTGTAGACATAGCTAATACTTCTATCAACTGGCTCACTTACTGTTGATTCATCAGATGCATATTATCTTATGAAAGACAACCCATTCTCTCCCACTTTCTTGCTTTTAACTTCACTGTATGAAAACATTCTGTATTGTTTTGAGTAGTCTTATATCTGAGGGATATATTTGCAATGAGTTTTAAAGTTTAATTTGAAGAGTAGCATAAGAATGAACTGAAAGGCCTTTAATCTCCGAAAAGCTGTTAATTGGTATATTCACCTTTCATATATGACCGCTGGAAAACAAAGTAGATATATAAGCTACCCAGTTTGTATTATTAAAAGTAACCAACTAAATACTTCTAGTGAAGCAACTCAGTGTGAGTTCTACATCCTTTCTTTTCTTAAATAATAAAGCATTTCAGTGGGAGACTGAAGTTATCCCTGTTTGATGGAGTAGTATCTTTAGATGTATTTCTTGAAATATTTGGTGCTTGATTTTGTGTCTCTGGATGATCATTGTTATTGAGACTATATTTTTCAATATGATGATTGGAAAACAATGCATAAATGAGGATGTGAAATAAATGAGATGGATTGAAATAAAATCCTGTGTCTGGAAATGTGCTTGCACTCATCTTTCTCTGAAACAGAAAGAAGAAAAACAATCAATCACTATTCTGAACTTCTAATTCATGCATGTTATGAACATGTTTCATAGTATTTGTTGAAAAGACCTGTTAATGCATACTTATGTAGCAGGTTCAGAAATACCTATTAGAAGTACCACAGGAATTCTTTTCCCAAAGACTCTACACTGTTTTAGTAGGATAACTACTTTTAAAACAAGATACCTTGCTTTATTTTGTTTTTATATTCAATTACTCTTCTGTTTCCCAAATATTACCATGTATTCCAACAGGAATTAGAGAAAGAACGAACAGATCTTATAGAAGATGTGACTATGAACAAAAAGAGGATTAAAGACCTAGAAGATAATCTCTTGTTCCGACTTACAAGCACCAAGGGTTCTCCGGCAGATGATGAGAGTCTAATAATTGTATTGAATAACACTAAGAAGACTGCTGAGGAAGTAACACAGAAACTTCAAATTTCTGCTGAAACTGAAGTACAGCTCAACTCAGCCCGGGAAGAGTACAGACCTGGTGAGTGAAGGTAGTAATGAAAGCCAAATGACTGGAGCATACAGTTAAAACAGCAAGACTTAGATTAGGAGAAATAGTAAGATGTGATCAAGAAGACCATAATAAGTGGGAAGGATTTGTGTTTTCCTGTAAGTAAAATGTGTCTTGCAAATGGCATACTGAGCTACAGTGGAGAAAATAGTCAATATTATGCTTCGTGTGGAATTTATAAAATGGGATTTTCTTTTGCCTCCCTAAACTTCCCATTGCTCAAACGCTGACATTCTTTCAGGTGTCAGTATAATTGTAAAAGCTTTTTATATCTGTTTGGATGAATGATTTGTTTATTCTATCATAGATCCTTAAATTATTATAAGACATTTCACTAGTCTTGTGGCTTTTAACTGACAAGTGAAAACATGAAAACATTGAAGAAGGAAAAATACTTTCTGGGATAAAATGTTACACCTGAATTTTACAAAATGTGTAAAATGGTAGAGTTAGCATACCAAAAAATCATTGCAGACTTTGTAAAACCTTTGTATTTAAAGCTAAATGATTGTTGAAAATAAATTAAATCAGTTGTGGGTAAGTTAAATCAATGTAGTTAATTTGGATTTTATATGACTCCTGCAAAAGTCTGTAAAGAGAAATTTGTTTGGATACGCAGACAGTACTTCAAACCATCGTACTTTTTATATGTTCTACTGATGATGTGAATGTTGCAGTATGCTATCCAGATGCTATCCAGGTATGTTCATATTTGCAATCTGGGCTTTACATAATATGCATTAATTATAGAAAAGATTTTTTCTTTCTGATATATAAATGAGGATTAATAAATGTTTTAATTATTTTTCTGGCTGGAAAAGAATGGAGCAACTCAAGGATCTTCAGTTAACATCAGTGTTAAACTCACTGTACTTGTAAAGAGTTGAAATTTTTCTGCTCTGCATTCTTACTTTGAACACAGTCTTGTTTCCTGTCCTTCAGTTGCAACTCGAGGTAGCATCTTGTACTTCCTTATTACTGAGATGAGCATGGTCAATGTGATGTACCAGACTTCACTTCGGCAGTTTTTGGTGCTTTTTGACCATTCCCTAGCCAGGTAATTTAGCTAGCAATAAGTAAAATTTGTATCTACCCAGTCCTGGAGGTAGTTGTAATATGACAAAGGTTTGTTTCTAATGTCAGAAAAAAGCATGTTGCTTGTTACAATTTTGACAGGAGTTGTCAGTTTAAATACCTATAAGCCTTTGTCTGTTAGTTATCAAGGCAAAGAAACTTTAAATGTACCTACAGTCCTTTAGAATTAGGTAGTTAACAACCATACTGTTCTGATTTTCAGCTATGCAGAAGCCTTGATTTGAAAGGAATTGGTTTTTGTTGCTCCTTCAATGTGAAAGTTGTTGCTAGCTTGCTATCTGGTATTCTCTGTTTGAGGTCTATTACTTTTTCATGTTTTGAATGTTCTAAATTATGTCTTTTTGTCTTTTACATAATATTCTCTTTAATGAAACCTATGTAGAGTGACATTCAACTGCAGGCATTTTTTCCAACAGGTCTACCAAAAGCCCTATAACTAGCAAGAGGATTACTAATATTATTGAACATATGACATATGAAGTGTTCAAATATGCTGCCCGAGGACTTTATGAAGAGCACAAATTTCTTTTCACATTACTACTTACGCTGAAAATTGATATACAAAGAAACAGAGTAAAACACGAAGAATTTCTGACACTTATTAAAGGTTGGAACTACACAGCAATTTTAAGTAGAGGATATGTGTTATTTTGTGAGCTGCAGTTTTATCTCCTAGCCACTTGCTTCTTCCTTTTCGTAGACGAGAAGCCAGTCAATTGAAAGAACACATGTTTATTATTCTGTTCTGGTGACCAGCAACACTGTATAGCAGTTCTGATTTGTGGCAGTGAACTTAATATTAACAAATACAGCTTTGAGTAGAGTTTATTTAGTAACTGCAGGAAGACAAGCAAGCAAATAGCAACATAAAAGTGGTGTTAACAGTTTAAAAGAATATTAGACTCTTAGCTAAATGTGACACTTTCATGGCTTTAGTCTTAAGGCATGCAAGTGTAATCAAGCATGCAAGCACTGCATGCAAGTGTATCTTTACTTGAAAGCTTAGAGTAATTTATATTATGTTATTAAGATATTTAATTTCATGCAGGTGGTGCTTCCCTAGACCTGAAAGCTTGTCCCCCTAAGCCAGCTAAATGGATTCTGGATATGACTTGGCTGAACTTGGTGGAGCTTAGTAAGCTTAAACAATTTTCAGATATTCTTGATCAAGTAAGTAAAAGCTTTTTTGAAATGCATCTCTTGTTTGACAGTGATTTTCTAGTAGTGGTCAAGGCATGTAGTGGGAAACCGCTTTATTTTACAGAACAAAATGAAACTGACAGCAGATACCTACAGCTGTAGCCCCAACTTCTTAGCTACCTGTATTGACAAAAAAAATTAACACCTCTCTCCCTCCCCTCTGAAAATAAGAAGAAAGTGCAACATTTCACACCCCATAGTAATATAATACTTTCAAAATTGGGATATAGCTTGCTATTATTCAGTTCACATAATGCAACTTGAACCTTCTTCCAATTGTTAGACTGTCTTCCATCCCTGCTGTGCTTTCTTACGCTATGTGTTATGATGCTTGTTCCAATATTTATCTGATTATATGGAGTAAGAGTTAGGGAAAGTTGTTCAGTAAATTCAACACGTGTATGAATAGTCTTAATGGAGACTTAAGTGTATGATAGTTAATGGATTAAGTAAATAGCAATTGGTATATGTGAAGAATACTTTCTGTGCAGTCATATGGGGACTAAATAGATACATAGTGCTCTCAAAGCTGTGTCTGAGCCCAGCTTGCTGTGCCATTGTATTATTAATGGAAAATACTGAGTAGTAGCTAATTTTTTCAGAATATGAATATTTAAGGGCATTGTTGCATTCTACAATTTTGTACTTAAAATATGAAAACTTCTCTTTTTTTTTTTTTTTTTTTTTATGACTTACCTGTTTAATGAAATTTACTCATTTGTTGGTATAACTGTAGATTTCCAGAGCAGAGAAACAGTGGAAAATCTGGCTTGACAGTGAGAAGCCTGAAGAAGAACTAGTTCCTAGTGGCTACAGTGAATCCCTGGACTGCTTCAGACATCTTCTTCTTATCAGATCTTGGTGTCCTGACAGGACAATAGCTCAGGTAAATATATGTAGCTAACATAGTCTATTAAATTGTTATTAGAATAATAGATACAGGATTGCAGTTCAGTACTTTTTTATTTAATGCTAAACTCCTTAACTCCTTTTTGTAATGGACCTTTATACTACATTTTCTGAAATAATTTTCAGACAATTTATGTATTACTTTTGCTAACACTGCCCTTAAAACTATCCCAATATATTGAACAAATATTAGCTAGTGATTTTGTGGAAAGATAGGATTTCATCTGGAAATATGTGTTTATTCAGCTCTGCTTTATTAGTTCAGAAGTTATTTTTTACTGTCCTTGCTGATAATACTGAAATTAGTGAAGTGTATTCCTGTTAGGCTGAAGTAAAATATTTTTTACAAATCTGCATTAAGGTCTGTTCAAAATGCTTAGTTTAAGGCTATCTATTTAGAAAGGACAGAAATATAAAATTAAAGCTTATTAAATGGTTAGATCCACTTTTAGGAAAAATCAGCTTCTAGAAGCCTATTTTTAATCTTCATGTTCTTCTGCAGTGAAAAAAAGCATGAATTATGCAATTTCTGATGATTTCAGAGCAATGGTTGGAAGTTTACTGAAGTCAGAATGCGTCACTGAAAGTATGGTATTAATTTTATGGAGGCAAACCTTTAGATACTGTAACTAGATTCAGAGAAAGCCTTGGCAATTATCAGTGTAACTGTAGTCAATAGAAGGTTAAATGGTACTCTATGATGAATTTCTCAGATGTGTGCTATGTGTTTGAAGTGGAACATACAAAATTAGTTCCTCGGTTCTGTTAATGGGGGCAAGATACACTTCTATCTTATGATGGTTTTATGAAAACTGGTATTTTATCAAACACCAACTGCTAAATATCTTCTGTCTCTGAGAAGTAACCCAGAGTTATTAATGGGAAGATTGGTCTAAGAAAAAAGCAATGTAGTGGAAAACAGTGGGAGAAATATAATCTCAGACTGTTTGAAAGAGCCTTTTCTATTTCTCAGTTAATTCTCAGGAGAAATAACAATTTTTGAAATACATAAGACAGAGATGGCTTCTGTATGTTCCTCTCAATCTTCTACTAAGCAGCAGTTATTTTTGTCATTGCTACTGTCAATTCATTGTTTGTTTAAGCATGAAGGTTGGAAAGGTCCTGGAAGCATATCCTCCCTTTTTCTTAAATATTTGGAAAGGGAAGCTAGATTTTTAAGGATAGAAGTTTTGCTGCTTAGTGGAGATACAACCTCTAAATCATTAAAACCTTTCAAAAGGTTTAGTAAGGTTATTATTTTTATTATACTGTAATTACAGGTATTATATATAAACATGCGTCCAGGTATATTTAATAGACTAATTATTTTTGAAGTTTTAACTGGTCTTATAAGGTTCAAAATACCTGCTACAAGCTCAGGAGTGTTGCATCCCAAATAGAAGGCAGTGCAGCAGAGGGACAGGAGACCTCCTTGGTTGGATAAGGAGCTGCTGAGGAAAATTCAAAGGAAAAAAGAGGCTTATAAAAGGTGGAAGCAAGGACAAGCAGCCTGGAAAGAATACAGGGATGTTGTCCGAGAAGCTAGGGACCAGGTTAGGAAAGCTAAGCCCCAGTTAGAATTAAACTTGGCTAGGGATGTTAAGGATAACAGGAAGGGATTCTATAGGTATGTAGCGAATGAAAAACAGACTAGGGACAAAGTAGGCTCCCTCTGAAAGATATCAGGAGAACTGGCTACACAGGATTTGGAGAAGGCTGAGGTTCTGAATGACTTCTTTGCCTCGGTTTTCACTGGCAAAGGCTCTGACCACACCACCCAAGTCTTGGAAGGCAGATGCAGGGACTGTGAGAATGAAGACCTTGGGCCCACTGTAGGAGAGGATCTGGTTTGAGACCATCTTAAGAGCCTGAACGTGCCCAAGTCCATGGGTCCTGATGAAATCCATCTGCGGGTCCTGAAGAAGCTGGCAAATGAAGTTCCTAAGCCACTGGCCATCATATTTGAAAAATCATGGCAGTCAGGTGAAGTTTCCGATGACTGGAAAAAGGGAAATATAACCCCCATTTTCAAGAAGGGGAAAATGGATGACCCGGGGAATTACAGACCAGTCAGTCTCACCTCTGTGCCTGGTAAAATCTTGGAGCAGATTCTCGTGGAAGGCATGAAGGTGTCCCTCAGGGATCGGTGTTGATAACTGTCTTGTTCAGCATCTTTGTCGGTGACATGGACATTGGGATTGAATGCACCCTCAGCAAGTTTGCAGATGACACCAAGCTGTGTGGTTCAGTTGATACGCTGGAGGGAAGGGATGCCATCCAGAGGGACCTTGACATGCTTGTAAGGTGGGCTAATGCCAACTTGATGAAGTTTAACCATGCCAAGTGCAAGGTCCTACACCTGGGTAGGAACAATCCCAGGCACAGCTATAGGTTGAGCAAAGAAGAGATTCAGAGCAGCCCTGCAGAGAAGGACTTGGGGGTGCCGGTTGATGAGAAAATGAACATGAACAGTCAGTGTGCGCTTGCAACCCAGAAAGCCAACCGTATCCTGGGCTGCATCAAAAGCAACGTGACCAGCAGGTCGAAGGAGGTGATCCTGCCCCTCTACTCTGCTCTTGTGAGACCTCACCTGGAGTATTGTGTGCAGTTCTGGTGTCCTCAACATAAAAAGGACATGGAAGTGTTGGGACAAGTCCAGAGGAGGGCCACGAGGATGATCAGGGGACTGGAGCACCTCCTGTATGAAGATAGGCTGAGGAAGTTGGGGCTGTTGAGCCTGGAGAAGAGAAGGCTGCGTGGGGACCTCATAGCAGCCTTCCAGTACCTGAAGGGGGCCTATAGGGATGCTGGGGAGGGACTCTTTGTCAGGGACTGTAGTGACAGGACAAGGGGTAACGGGTTAAAACTTAAACAGGGGAAGTTTAAATTGGATATAAGGAGGAAATTCTTTCCTGTTAGGGTGGTGAGGCACTGGAATCAGTTGCCCAGGGGGGTTGTGAGTGCTCCATCCCTGGCGGTGTTCAAGGCCAGGTTGGATGAAGCCTTGTGTTGGAGGGTTTATTGTGAGGTGTCCCTGCCCATGCCAAGTGGTTGGGACTAGATGATCTTAAGGTCCTTTCCAACCCTAACTATTCTATGTCTCTATGATTCTATGATACGTTAACATGTGAAAATAAATTCATTGTGTATTTATATTTCTGATATAAATTTACAGTAGCCATCAGTTTGTTTATTGGTTTTATTTGCACTGGGAAGAAAATAGCATTAAATGATTACATCAGAGGTTAAATTTATCCTTTTTAATATAGGCAAGAAAATACATTATTGACACTATGGGGGAGAAATATGCAGAGGGAGTCATCTTGGATTTGGAGAAAACATGGGAAGAGTCAGATCCACGTACTCCTCTCATATGCTTTCTTTCCATGGGTTCTGATCCTACGGACTCAATTATTGCCTTGGGAAGAAGACTGAAGATAGAGACACGCTATGTTTCTATGGGCCAGGGGCAAGGCATTCATGCTCGTAAACTTCTACAGCAGACAATGGCTCATGTAAGTAACAAAAATCTGGATGTTTTTCTGTGTCTGTATTAAACACTTAGAAATGAAATTCCTGTCATGCAATATAGGTTTGGTGGGTAATTAATGCTGCATTTATTTGTGTAAGCAAATGTCCTCACAATAGATCTGTCTTTTCATATACATATCTTTTCTTGATATTGTGCAGAAAATAGTGTTTTTCATATAAAATGGAATTTTTGTTCTAGCTTGTTGACTGATGAAAATAGCTGAGTTGCTTGGATTGCATGGATAGTATATATTCTTCAGCAAGTATTTCACAGCATTTTTTTAGTTTTGTATTTTTAGTAATAGGAACATATTTTGTTAAAGAAGATTAATTCCAAATATGCTATTGATACCTACATGATCTTGAGAAAAACAAGGTTGTACAGCAAAATACTTTGAATTTCTCTAGTCTGGATTTTAAATGGGGATAGACAATCTGACAGCACAAGCATTTTATAGGTGAAACATGCAAGGATTAAAAATTAAAATATCCTTTATGAGGATAAAAGCTGAGATATCCTAATTTAGCTTTGCCCATCAGGTGGTAGTACTGCTACGCCTGCTCACGTGAACAGTTTAAACTTACACTCCCATGTTATGAGCTTCTTTCCTGTCTGTATAACCAATTTTCCTCTGACTTGTGCTTCAGATTCTCATTTGACAACTTCACATTGAGAGCTAATTAGCAGATTAGATAAGAAGTAATTCAAAGACAGGGAAGAAGAGCTCCTTTTGTTAAGAGAAATGCAGTACTTTCCCTCACTATCTCACATACTCTCTTAATGAAGAGGTATGAGAGATGTCTATATGAAGTATGATAATTCATATTAGAAAGTCTGGTATCTATTGATAGATAGCAATACATTAATTAAGTATGTGTATTTGGTTATTTTTCTAGCTTGTGACCCTTGTGAGGAACAAGGTTTAGCAGCCTGCTGTATGGAGCTACTTCAGAGCTTCCTTATATAAGTCAAGATTTATGTTTTTATCAGAACTATAGTCACGTCCAGATATTTTTTATATGTACTGAAATGGCGAAGGTAGGGACTACTTGAGAAGACCAGGTGGGATAAGTGAAAAACTGTTGTTTAGATGATAAAGCCAAACAAGCTAACAATGTCTCCAGAAGGAACAGCCCACATCTTTGCTCACATAAGCTTTCTTTGGAGAAAAAAGATTTTTTTTTTATTTTCATGTGTACCTTTACTATGGATACTGGTCCCTGTTTGTACATGAAATGTACACGAAATCAGATGACTAAGGTCTTGGTTTTGATTTTGTGAGCTACTGGTCCAAGATTGTGGATTATTTCCTCTTGTAACAGCTCTGATAAGCACTTGAACATGCTATATTTCACTACATATTAGAGCATCTGCTTTATTTCTAACCTACAGCTTAAGCAAAGAGTGATTTTTAGGTGTATTTTTGTAAACAGTGTTGATAATTTCATATTCTGCTCTTTTAAACTAGGGAGGTTGGGCACTTCTACAAAACTGCCACCTTGGACTAGATTTTTTGGATGAGTTGATGGACACTGTGATAGAGACAGAGACTGTCAATGAAAGCTTTCGACTGTGGATGACGACTGACATTCATAAACAGTTCCCCATCAACCTTCTTCAAATGTCTATTAAATTTACCAATGAACCACCACAAGGACTCAGAGCTGGACTAAAAAGAACATACAGTGGTGAGTGCTGAAGTGGTAACGATTTAAATTTCATTTTGCTCATATTTGGACTCTCTGGTGTTAATGTGTGGTCACATTGTAGCCACTGACAGTAGATGCAAACTAGTATGAGGAACTGATCACAATGATGCCAGAACACCTCTTGATCCTTGGTTTGAGTTAGAAGTTTTGAAAATTAAAAGGAAGAGAAGATCTGATGAAGTTCTGTTGCCAGAACTAATTGGACAGTAAAACAGGAAATGCTTTTTCTTTTCTGAAGTGTTGCCTTCTCATATCTCAATTCAAAGTGTTTACATTTTTAATCTTTTGTCTTTTGGCAGAAAAGCAACATATTAATCTTTGTTGGCTGTTAAGTGATCTTTACATTGTATAAAATGAAGGTTTTATTTTATAATAGTGCAAAAAGCAATTTAATGTGAATTCATCTATCACTGAATGGTTTTTGGTTTTGTTTTTGTTTTCCCTTAAAGTTTACTCTGTTAATTTGGGAGATTTAATAAACATTCTTCAGCATAGAACACTTTGTAGGACAATAATTTACTTTTGGGAGAAGTAGAGAGCCAACTGAGTATCTTTAGGAGTGATGTTTTAGCTCTGATTTGAAGTAGTTTTGAAAATTACTTTATTGTGTTTCTTATAAAGTCTACTTACAATATCAATAGGTGTCAGCCAGGATTTATTAGATGTCAGTGACATGGTACAATGGAAGCCAATGTTGTATGCTGTGGCCTTTCTACACTCCACTGTTCAAGAAAGACGCAAGTTTGGATCTCTGGGTTGGAATATACCCTATGAGTTTAATCAAGCTGATTTCAATGCTACTGTGCAATTCGTTCAAAACCACTTGGATGGCACGGATGCCAAAAAGGTAATTAATGTTTTTGTGGGGAAGGTAGATAAGGGTGATGAATCTTTCTAGTCGGGGAATGTATATATGTGGTTCCAAATAACTGAAACACAACCAAGATTTTAAATTAGTTTTTTGTTTCTTTCCACAAGCATTTAACATTTGAAGTATATATGTTTCTGGAATGACAGGCTTAAATTAGACTTTTAATCCTGTGCATGTTAAATTTCTATATTAATTTGTACATTTTAAAAAATCCCTCCCACACATCTCCCCTGAAAACATCAGAAGTATAAATCTTAGAAGCAGAGACCTTCTTTTCAATGCTAATTCAGTCAAATAGTCTAAAATGGACCACTGTATTTAAAATATTCTTTTGTTTATATCTGAGTAAAAATAATAAGATCTGGCTCCTCCAACCTATCTTGGCAGCACAAAGAAATAGAAAGTGGATTTAAATGATTGCATAAGAGCTCTTCTTACATTTCTCACTGTCATATGGTTAGTTGTCATATAGAGGTCTGTGGAAGATAACTTTGTGATTGGCATTTTAAGTGAAGTTGAAAGAGTGATTGGAATGTAGCTGTATCACTCCTGCCCAAATACCAGAATAGCCTCCTGTATTAGTTGTCAATGAACTCTATTTTGAGAAATCCTTGAATGTGTTTTGGGAAATGAGGGTTATAGGAAAAAAGAGTAGTAAGAAAATAACTTTCTTCCAAAAGGAACAGAGATGCAGGACTTCGTATGAAAGCTGTTCTTATTAACAGAGATGTAAATAGGTGAGAAGAAGATTAGTTAAAGCCAGTGCTTTCTGCTTGCTTTTAGGGGATCTCCTGGAGTACTGTTTGTTACATGATAGGTGAGATCCAGTATGGTGGTCGTGTGACAGATGACTATGACAAAAGACTCATGAATACCTTTGTAAAGGTTTGGTTCAATGAAAACACATTCAGTCAGGAATTCAGCTTCTACAAAGGATACAACATACCTAAATGTACTATAGTGGATCAATACCTTCAGTACATACAGGTTGGTAAATGAAAGCTTTTCAACACACCCCCCCCCCCAACCCCCAACAATTCACTTGAATCTTACAAGTTCGTGAGTCTTTGTATTTTGACTTTTCTTCTGACTGCATTTTGGCACTTATTCACACACAGTTTATTGCTTTCTAATAGTCTATGTATCTATTAGTCACACTTTATTGTTGTCATCAATGTTATCATTGCCATGACAGGGATCTTTCCTTTATCATATGATTTGCTTGAGAGACATAGTTGAAGGCACACACTTAATAAAGAG
Organism: Lathamus discolor; assembly: GCF_037157495.1. Taxonomy (NCBI): domain Eukaryota; kingdom Metazoa; phylum Chordata; class Aves; order Psittaciformes; family Psittacidae; genus Lathamus; species Lathamus discolor. The sequence continues at coordinate 84,396,459 of NC_088885.1, forward strand.
GGCAAAGAATGGACTCTAGACACTGGGTACAACCTCACAGAAATAGGAGATGTAAATATATGAAAGTACAAGATGACTATTAAAATAGTGTATAGAGATTAAAATTGAATTTGTTTTCATCTTGCTGTGATTTGGGCTGTAATATAACAAAGGGATTACAGCAAGTTATTTGCTTTAAGACTGTTTGAAGAGATCTAGTCCCTTACTTTACAATGTGTTTTGTGTGCGTGTTGGTTGGCTTTGTTTGTGTTGTTTGTTTGTTTCTCTGGGGTTTGTGTGGAATTTTTTTGTTTGTTTGGTTTTTTATAATTAGCTTATAAGTCTATCTCCAGTTGTGCTCTTTTTATATTTTACTGTGTAGAGCCTTCCTGCTTATGACACACCAGAGGTGTTTGGTTTGCACCCCAATGCGGATATCACTTACCAAACTAAACTTTCCAAGGATGTATTGGACATCATCCTCAGCATTCAACCTAAAGATAGTACTGGTGGAGAAGGAGAAACTCGAGAGGCAGTTGTCGCCAGACTGGCTGATGATATGTTAGAAAAGCTTCCTGCTGATTATGTACCATTTGAAGTGAGTTAATGAAATTCTGTCAAAAACATTTGCTCCATCTTGCTTTGTGTGGATTAAAAAAAAAAAAAAAAAAAGAAAAAAAAAAAGAAACTATTATTTTTCTAAAAGCTTGTATGCATCCATTTATACTGGCAATGCTTCAAAAACACATTTTAAAGAAGTCTGACCAGACTCTTAACATTTATGATGAAGTCACTAAATGTGCACTCAAGTGCTTCTATAAGAGCTTTTTCAAAATATTAAACCACTTAATGCTGAAGTTGTCATTTGCACTAAGGGGGAGGTAGCATTACCAGCTTTTAACTAAGGTTGTTGACACAGTAGAGAACTGAGGTGGTGTTGCAAGTGTATTTGAGTTTCTAAAAATATTACAGCTTTAGCTTATGTATTACTTTGGGATTCGGGTTAGAAGATATTTTTAGGCAGCTTTCTTTGTGAAGTGAATGCCAAAAAGCTTGTCAAGTGGCAGGTTTCATTGACTGAAGCCTAGTGTTAGTGTCTCAGGATCTGTATTAACACACAACAGCCCATGTAATTATATTCGTAACGGACACCTGCTGCCTTGCAGTCATTTCTTGTCTGAAAGAGGAACTTGCCATCTGTTTGTGTTGAAGATACAATGTCTCTCAAGGTGAGCGGGTTTTCTTACAGTTAGAATACATTTACTAATGGCTAGATACACGGACCCTCCAGTCAACTGTATTCTGCAACCTCATTCTCCAGACTACAGTTTGGGTGTTTGGACAATTTGTGTTGTTTCTGGGTCTTTCCATAGTTCTTAATTTCCCTTTAGAGCTCCAGAATTTTTAGGATGCTGACATTATAGTTCTTCCCAGGTGAGGCTGGTCATGAGTTTCAAATAAGCAGGAAGAGAATGCTAGTAAATTAGTTAAGGTTCCTATATTTTCTGTATCAGGAGATGTTGAACTGTTGTGTTTCATTATATTTGCAGATGCTTGAAAGTAAGTAAGATTAGATATGCCAGTAATAAAGCATTTACAACACTTTTGTTAGGAAAGGGATGTGAATCACCCTAGTGAGTCATTAGCAAAAAAGTTCACACCAATGTTTGTATTTTAACAGATACCCAGAGTAGTCTGCTCATCTAGGCAGTAAAATGTATTATTAATTAGATAATTTCCCTGCCATCTCCTCGAGGAGAATTAAATCTCTTATCCTTAGTCTTCTGCCACTTCACTTAGACTTTAATGGAAGTTAGCATGAGGACCTTTATACAAGAGTTAGGTGGCTTATAAATGCCAAATTTCTTCTGTCAGGATGCTGAGCTATGAGAAGAAGAAAGGAGACTTGTACAATCAAACTCTCTCTACTGTTTTTGCAGAGTAGTAAGTTTCCCTTATGTGTGATATGCTCGTGAGTGTGGACTCTCTTAATGGTTTACATCTATTTTATATTTTCTGTATCCCGTTTTTTATTATGTAAACTTCCTTCCATCAAATGGAATAATAATGATAAATTTTATCTGAACAGGTCAGTTAATCTATCTGAACTGGGAATACTGACTATCTAGCGGTCTTCCAAAAGTTTGCACTTGATGAAGTTTCTGACCTACTGTCTTTCTAGAAGCCTGAGCTTTATGACCCTCCAAAAGGCTTAACCAGGTGTCTGCAAAGGATTGCAATTTGCTGAATTTCTCAGAAGGGTACTGCTTCAGTGATGGGCTAAATCTCCTGGTAGCTGTTAGTTCAACACTTAAAATTCTACTTGACATCTCCAGGAATAGATATGTGGCTTAATAAAGATATATTATATAGTGTCACTGTGTAGGAGCACTTATCTCTGTTAAGTTTACAAGAGCTATTTTTGGGCAGATCAGCTCTGATCAGAAATGACAAATTGAAATTCAGTTTATATTAATAACAGCAAATGGGGAACACTAAATTTTTCACATGGTGATAACTATTTAAATTCCTTTTGTTTAGCAAAATACTGATAAATTTATGTTATGCATATTACTAAGTTCTTAGTAATAATTAGTAATAATAGTAAGACTGTTACCCTGCATAGGATTCAATATCTGTTACATACAATATTTTCACTTATTTCCCAAAGGACCATATTGACCACAAAAATTCTGGTTATATCCATACAGTTGTTGTTAATTTGCTAACTTTACACTTTTAATTAAAAATATATTAGCAAGTTTTATTAGAATACAAGACTGCCTGAAATTGTGATAGTTCTCAGGCATTGTGATAAATAGCACTACTATGCTGAGGCAAAGTGGTTGGGGCAATTGCTCGTGATTGGTTTGTGCAAAGTGAACCTTGGGAACTGTCTGGAATTAAAGCTGAAATCCTTGAAATGGGGTATAGCCTACATGCTGTTTAAACAATGTTAGCTCATAGAAAGATGTACACTCTAAATTGTGAGCTAGACTAAAACCATAGCCAGTCTCAGCATCATAAATCTCTCTTGGAAAAAGTCTGTCTTGCAGAGTATTCAAGGAAGATGCCAAACTAACCATTTAACTACCTATATAAAAGTATTATGTCTTATAAATTGTACTGGGGCCTAGCCTTGGCATAAAGCCACCTTTGTCTTTTGCTTCTGCTGAAGGATCTTTGTTTTTTTTACCTACAGGTAAAAGAGAAACTAAAGAACATGGGACCATTTCAGCCTATGAACATATTTTTGCGACAAGAGATTGAACAAATGCAGAGAGTTATTACCTTAGTGAGAAGCACTCTGAATGATCTAAAACTCGCAATTGATGGGACAATTGTTATGAGTGAAAATCTGAGGGATGCTTTAGATTGCATGTATGATGGAAGGGTTCCTGCTAGCTGGAAAAAAGTAAGTGTACATCACTGTTATTTTTTCCTTAAAAAAGAATCTGTTGAGCTAGATTAAACTACTTGGCACACAGTAAATACTTTTCTCAAACACAAGTGTTAACCAGGACTGTGCAACTGCTGGAATAGATTTTGGGCTAAAATAAACATAGTCAAAACAAGCCCTCTTTCATTTATAAAAATGGAAATGAATGTGGGAGATGCAGGTATTTCCCATTTTGACAGCTTGTTGCGTGTTGCCAGGATAAAAAAACTAGACAGTAGAGAATAACTTAAAATGTGATGATGGATTTTAAAAAATAGCACCCATACTGGTGAACTACATTGTTGCTGTTCTTTGAGATTACGACTTGTAGTCATAGAATCAGAAAGCAGTAGAGGCTGGAAGGGACCTCTGAAGATAGTGCAGTTTAACACCACTTCTGAAAGCAGGGTCACTTAGACCAGGTTTGCCAGGATTCTTCAGAATCAAGAATCCATGACCTCTCTGGGAAACCTGTTCCAGCATTGGACACCCTCACAATAAAAAAATCCTAACAAAAAACCCAAATGACTACCAAGCAGGCAAGCAAGCAACCAAACAAACTTAACTTTAAATTAAATTAGCACATTTCATCTTGTGTTCATTGTTTCTTCTCCTATCACTGAAAAGGATCTGGCTCCATCTTCTTCAGTTCTCCACATATGAGGTACAAATATTGATAATATCTCCTCTGAGCCTTCTCTCCTTCAGCTCTCTCAGCCTCTCCCCATGGAAATTGTATTCAGGAACAACTAGATCAACTGATGAAAAGAAAAATGGGGATGTTTTTTTGCCATTTGCTTGTTTTGCTTTTATTGACAAAATAAAATGGTACAAAAATCTAGACTAAAGCAGATGCTTCACAGCACAAGTGCGATACAACTATTCAAAGAGAAAAATACTCATAATTTTTCACATAGACTAAGCTCAATTTTCCTTACCTGATTTTTCCAGAAAAAGCAGAATTGTTTTGGCAGAAAGCCTGTTATCTTGATGCATTGACCTTGGCTTTAGAAAGACATGCATTTAATATTTCTTCTTAGTTTACACAGGTATCTAATTTTGCAAAAACATCATTAAAAGGACAATTACCACACGAAGCATTAAGCATGTCTAAATGGAATGGTAGGCATGAATTTGAACAAAGCAAGAAGTTGTTTCAGGTTTCAGTGGGATGCAACATTTATCTGGTTAAAAGTTAAAATATGAAAAATTAACTTTAAATATGCTTTGTTAAAATTGATGTTTACTACCACGTGAAGAATTACCTTTTCTTGAGATGAATTTGATTTTTGTAAACTTTGAATAAAACTAAAAAATGAATATCTTACTATTTTTAGGCATCTTGGGCTTCCAGTACTCTTGGTTTCTGGTTTACTGAGCTTCTAGAAAGAAACCACCAGTTTTACAAGTGGATTTTTGAAAGCCGACCAAACTGCTTCTGGATGACGGGGTTTTTTAATCCTCAAGGTTTTTTAACTGCAATGAGACAGGTAAATTGTGTTTCAAGTCTCACTCTACTTATTCTTTGATATACTTTAAAACCCAAAAATAAATATTGTGATAAAGGCTGAGTTATACACATGGCTCCATCATGTCAGCAGGGAAGATACATGACTGCATAACTGTCTAGTATTTCCTGAGTGAAATATCCATACATTTTTCTGTATATCAATGATCAATATATTAAAATATATTTCCTACTTTGACCAAGCTTCATGTATTAAGGGCTACCTTACACATTATTACAATAGACTGGGGAAGTAATGTCTAATGTTACCATTGAGGTATTCCTGAGAAGAATTGCTAAGCTCATTAATTTATTTTCCTTTTTTTCTCTCCCTTTTGTTCTGTGTTCAATATTTATCTGCCTGGAGACTTGCCAGAACAGCTATTTAGAATTAGTCTTAAATTACATTTCCGCAGGTCAGTAGCTGGTTCAGTCTCTCTCCATGAAGTGGGAAAGGGTTTCTTCTACTAATAAGTCTAAGGATAAAGTTTGAGGTATTTGTTAATGTATGTCTCTGTTGAATTGATGATTGTGTTGGATACTCAGCATACTATTTGCATTTGATAAGCGAGATAGTTTTTAATTTAAGTGAGCAATAAATACTTCTGTTGGTTGGCATAGAGGGACATTGGACACAATTGTCTGGAATGTGTAAAATTGGGAAACAATATTCAGGAGGGACCTCAGAAAAAGCTAACTTTTAAAGGAGAGAATGAAGATTTGCAGAGAAGAAAAATCTCTCCTCTTGCTCTGAGGTCTAGGTGGTGTAATCTTTGTCAAACTGAAGTTCTAATTGGTGACCTACTTCTACTAAAATGGCAAGCATATAGCCTTTGAATAATATAACGAGATCTTTCAAGTTAGCAGTAAACTGGAATTTTCTTTTGGACCTAAGCTTGTAGAAATGGTGTAGCAGTAGGATCTGAAACAGATGCAATTTGAAGAACTTTTCTGGTTCCCTGAAAAAATAATGTGGGTACGTAACAGCATAATGTCCCAAGTAAAACCAAAGTGACTTTCTGGGATTTTGATATGTGGTGGAATAAATAGAAATGAGATGAAAAACCAGAATAATAGTTGAACTGTGTCCTAGGTTCAGCAGTAGCAGTCATTTTTTTCCTTCTTAGTAGCTGGTGCACTGCTGTGGTTTTAACTTTTTGCCTGGGAACAGCGCTGATAGCACCAATGTTTTTAGTTGTTGCTAAGTCATGTTTAATCTGACCAAGGACTTTCTGAGTCCCATGCTCTGCCAGGGAGGAGGGGAAGCCGGGAGGAAGCAGAGACAGGACACCTGACCCAAACTAGCCAAAAGGGTATTCCATCACCACAGCAAGTCATGGCCAGTATATAAACTGGGAGGATTTACGTGGAAGGGCTAGACACTGCTCTTGTCGGGCTGGGTATCAGTCGGCAGGTGGCGAGCGGTTGTATTCTCTTCCCGTGTTATTTCCCTTATCATTATTATTATTGGTGGTAGCAGCAGTGATTTGTGTTAGACCTTAGTTACTGGACTGTTCTTATCTCAACCAGTGGGAGTTACATTCTTTTGATTCTCCTCCCCATCCCTCCAGGAGCGGAGGCGGGGAGTGGTGGGGGGAGGAAAAGGGGGGGGAGTGAGAGAGTGGTTGAGTGGCTGAATTGTTGACTGCGCTTAAACCACGACAAACTGTAACCCTCCTGTTCTTTTAGAGCAGCTAATTAAATACAGTAGGGGAAAAATATTAATTCAAATTACTTCAAGTAAAGACCTTGGAAAACATTTACCAGACTGGGATAACTCTCAGGTCTGACATAACTTAATGGCATGGGATAGCAAGGGATTGGGCAAGATAAATGAGTGTTGTTCAGTGCACTAACTTATTAAGTTCGAAGCATATGTTGAATCTTAAACATCTCTATCTTCAAGTGTTCTCTGGTGATTTTGCAGTCTCTATACGTACCTTTGGAGCTGAGCGAGCTCTTACTCATTGTTAAGGATACAGTCAATGAAAGTATAAGTACAGAAAGAGGAACATAACCCTAGAAAATATGCAGCAAATTAAACAGTTTGGTTTTGTCACTGGAACTGTTTTACTTAGCACATCCAGTTAATGTTTTCTCATCTCATGAAAACTGAAATTTTCATATTTGCAAAAGCCAGCTACCATTGGCATTCAGAGTTTCTGTTACTTGGTATGTTCCTAAGATATTGCAGATAATAGAAAGATTGAAAATAAAATATAGTGGATCAAGTACTGAAAGTCTTCTTGTAGTACCATGCCATCAAAAGCTTAGACAGAAGTTAAACGCCTGCAAACATGGACATCATAGGAAGGTTGTTATTTTTTTTTTTTTTTTTTGTGTGGTGGGTTTTGTGTGGTTTTTTTTGGTTTGTTTGGTTTTTATTTTTTCTAATAAATGCTGTGGAAAAATGTCTCACGTAAAAATGTAACCTCCATACTTTCATTCATTTTGACCAGGAAATAACAAGGGCTAACAAAGGATGGGCTCTTGACAGCGTAGTGCTGTGCAATGAGGTCACTAAATGGATGAAAGATGATATCACAAGTCCTCCTTCAGAAGGTGTCTATGTGTATGGGCTGTATTTAGAAGGAGCTGGCTGGGACAGAAGAAACATGAGACTGACTGAATCGAAGCCCAAGGTGCTGTTTGAGATGATGCCAGTTATAAGGATATATGCAGAGAATAACAGTAAGTAACTGTAGTGTAATGGGTCTTATTTTGATAGAATCTAATACAACTTTTTATTCAATTGTATGGAAGAATTTTGGGCTTTAGGGATTTGTGAGGCTGTTGCTGTTCATTGTATACATAGTGATTTTTTTCAATGGGGGAGACTTATGAGTCTTCCATACAAAATAAGATTTCAACCTTCCTTAATAATAGGCATTTTTTTTTCACCTAATATTTAGAAAGGCCTCTACCTTCTGGTCCTAATGGTGTTAACAACCTTTTAAACCCATTACAGATGAACTGTTCTCTGCCACCTCTGAAAAAAACATGTTTGCATTCAGTCTTCCATTGACAATATGTGTCCTAGATTGAGAAGATCAACATTTATATACTTAAACTCCGTAATCTCAGTATCAGAGAATTAGTTCAAACTTACATTTGCCTTATGGCCAGTCCATTAGGGCTCTGGTTTTTCAGCCTAATTTCATTGGTTTTTATGTCTCTTCTGTCTTTTTAGCCTCAAAAGATCCACGTCTTTATTCATGTCCAGTCTACAAAAAGACCATTAGAACAGATATGAATTACATTGCTGCTGTGGATCTAAAAACCCTTCAGCCTCCAGAGCACTGGGTACTGCGTGGGGTAGCACTTCTGTGTGATGTCAAGTAACGTAAAAAAAGTTGTCTACGGGTTCTTTTCTGTTTTTAAATATAAGCGCCAATATGTAGTTAGCTGTAAAACGGATCACTTCTAAAAATATATTTTCTAAGGCATAGACTCCATTATAGTACTTTTAGAAAACTGTTCTCAATAAACCACTACAATAGGCTTATGAATGCTAAATCTTAGAGTGATATAGTTTGGTGAATAAGATTCAAGTGTTACCTTTGTCTTCAAAAATAATGACAAATATTTAGTGTTCCCATCTCACGATTGCGTGTTTAATTTTATCTTGAATAAAGATTCATTGACTTGAATGTTGTTACTTTTCAGTGATAAATATCCTTGTATCAGGGCTTACATTCAACTTGCTAAATGAAAAGCTTTTCTTTCGTGTGTGTGTGCATGTGTGCATATCTTTGGAAAGCTAAGACCAGTTGCTCATTCATATTAGTTAATAAACCTCAAGATGATGTCCTAAGATTTATCTCCTAGAAGATAGCTTCTAGTTTGCTTACTGTCTAAATAAAGAAGATGAGACTGGAAAAATGTTACACCTCTTTCACCATTTGGAGAACAGTTTCATGGTGTTACATAGGAAAACAAACATTTGACAGCTGCCAAAATTCTTTTCTATCTGGTTTATGACTTATAAATATGTAATGGATAGGAAGAAAATATTCAGTAAGAATGCTTGGATAGTTTTTCATGTGCTAGTACATCAGATTTGTCAAGGTTTATGATATCAAGGCTTTATGATATTAATTTTGGCTTTGTTTCTGCTCTAATTTTGCAATGTTGTGATTTTAGTGCTGCAGTCTTTTTGGTGTGTCAGCTTGATAGGAAACATCATGTAGAAACCCATCTTAAGGAAGAAATGTTAGCAACTCTAGTTGAACACTATTGGCTTCATACATCAAACATGTTTATTTAATCATCAAAAAGCCAGGGTATTTCTTGTTGCTGAGTCCAGTAAATCATATGTCTTAGAGGTCCACTAGTCATTTGCAGTAACAGGTGCTGCAGAAGAGGGAGCAGAATGAACCAATGTATCTGTTGCATTCTTCCATACGTAAATGCTATAATGGAGAAGCTGGTTTCAATTTTATGTCAAATCGACAGGGAATTTGAAGGGTGCATCAATCAGTTTCTTAAGTAAACATGCTAAATATATCTCTTCCCTAAAACTAGTGTTTAAGAGAAAAGTAAAAATAAAGGATGACAGAATAATTGTATTTTACTGGAGACTTCAGCATCAATTTCTACAGTCAAACCAGCTACGAAACTTACGTTGAACATTGATTCTAGGTGTAGAGGTCTTTTGATTATCTATCTTTTCATTTTGGAATTATTGTTTTGCTTTTTTTTTTTTTTTTTCTTAATAACTTGCGGTGAAGCTAATGAAATACGTGAAAATCTCCTTTAGGATTTTTTTTTTTAATGTAGCCATGGCAATAAATAAATGTATGATTGGACCTTGGAGCACCATGCACAGACTTCCAGGAGATCCTCCAGATGCTCAGTGGAGTTCTAAATTGCTGTGGACTTGTGTCTTTCACTAGGACCTTCCTCTCTGAAGGAGATGCACATATTTCATCCTTGTCCAAGTCATTCACACTGAGAATTCTCAAGCCACATAAACTTCAAATGCCAATTTTGAAACAGCGGATTTGTTGTACCATTATTACTGTAGATGCAGTGGAGATGTCAAACCCTGTGGTAATTTTCTGTGAACTGTGCACATTTTTTTCAAAGTGTGATTTTTCTATGAGGGTAGTTGGGAAAGGGGTAGACCCTCAAATAAATACACACTGGTGGTCCTAGTTATGCCCAAGATTGTTAGATCAGTGAAGCAATTAATGTTAGCAGTAGCTGTTATTTCTGTTCCACTAGCTGTGTTAAGATGCTTGGAATTGGGTTTTTAGGTGTCTGCAAAACCACCAGCCGGATGGACTGATGATGCAAGGGAAAGTTCAATGAAAAGCTCTTTTGACATGCAGTATCATGTTGGGGGCCAGAGTGCACAACTCTGCTCTGACAGGTATCCCACTGCCTGGGCTGGGAGACAACTTGGTGCAGCTAGAATTAGCCCTTACTCAGTACTGCAGACTTCCCTGGCAGTCACTGATCTGTGGCACACTCTGGTTACCCTCATCAGGTCAGGCTCTGCCTTGCTGACTAAACTTTCTGGCATGCCCTCGGATCTGCCTTGTTACAGTCCCATCTGGCAGTCACCGATATGTTAGCTGGCCCTGGATGCTGTCATGGACATGCTCTCCTTTTTTGTTCAGGTGCCATGGGACTGTGCCCTTGTCAGAGAGAGCCTGGCCCTACCCACCCTGCTGTGACTCTTGGCTCCCAGCTCCACATTTCTTTCCAAGTAGCCTGCCCTTGCTGCACCCTGACATATGGTTTCAAACAGGTGAAAAAACTGTTTTATTCATCTTCATAGCACAAGTGGGTAATAAAATGTTTCTATTGAAAGGAGTATCTATAAAATAACCAGCCCTGACATACTATAGAACTGATGTACTTTCTCCATGTTTGGCTCTGCTATTGGTACTGAACGGATTACTTGAGAAAAATCATTCACAGACATAAATTGTACTATTATTAAGCATGCAGAACTACAAAATCAAGGGTCTTGAAAAATGCAGGAATACAGAAAGTATTCTCTTCTTTCTGATATTTGGCATGATAAATACATCTATTTTGGAGAATGTTATACAAATTTATCTTAGAAATTAATAGTAAAATAACTTTCTGCATAAGTGGGAGATATCAATGTGTCATCAGAATCCTTTGAAATTCCTCATAAATTTTGTAAGTATTTTAAAATAAGCAACTTAGTCTTTCAAAATGTACATTATGCTGTGTAGGCTATACTGTGTAGAAAGGTTTTGTTTTCTGAGCTTCTCTTCAGAAAGACTTTTAGCTCATAGGTCATTCACACTGAACTTTTCATTCTCACTGTTGTGATTTATTTCACTTTCAGAGTTTATAAAGCAGGAGAAAAGGCCAAGTTTTTATCACGGTAGGCAGTTCAGTTGCAAATTAACAGTAAGTGCATCTGTAATCATTGAAAAAGATTTTTTTAGTCAAAAGTACATTGTTATGGTATATATACAAATTGGATTATGAAGTATTTCTTATTTTGAACTATCTTCATTAAATTCTTTTGATAATGAAATCAATATTGCAGAAAATTCAGTGTTTCCCTTTTAGGTGTTTTTTAATCGTATACAAATATCTGAAGGGTTTTAGGCTTGAAAACATTCAAGCCATATTTAAGGCTTGAAAAACAATGCCGGATGGTTCATAGGAGACAGCTTGCTTATCAGATGCATAAAATTAAAGATCTATTAAACAGATGAAAAAAATAGATAAAGTTCTTGATATGTACACCTTGAGATCCACAGACATTTTACTGGAACTTCTGGCATCTCTTAATTTGCAATATGCGCTTTCCCTCAGTCTTTTCCTACTACCTTTTTCTGCACCTTTTGTTCTTATAATGAAGCAGCCAGTATAAATGATTATGTATTATGCATGTCTATATATTAATATAGAAAAAGAGAAATTAAAATCTGGGGTTTTAAACTAAACAACAAATACAAGTTGCCAATCTAAATTTGCCTGTGAAGTCTGCACATCAAAATAGAAATATCTTGGTACCTACTTGCATATTTAATTGTTAAAACAAATAACCAAACAGAGATAACCAAATAACCAACTAAGCTATTAAACCAACACTGGAAAAGAAGAATCAGTGGGAGAAAACATGTTTAAATTTTTTTCTAGTTAGGGCTATGATTTGAAATGGATACTATCCTTTAACTTTTTGGTAAAGCTATTATTTGTGTTGCAATCACTCTGCAAACTGGAGTAGTTATTTTAGGTTTTGCTTTCAGAGGGCATGAGATACGGGGTTTTGCCAAGGGAAACAACAGATGTTTGTTGATGTAAAAACAATTTTGTTTTCAATTGGTATTATCTTAGAACAAGAAATTTACACCAAAAAAAAAAAAGTTAGAAAACTGTAACATTCTGTGAAAAGAGCGTAACTTGGTTAACCAAAGGCATTGTAACTTAAGACACTCTTTTTATATGAATTGCCTGCAAATAGTTCAGCATTCAGTTTCACTGATAAACTGCCACAGGTATGGCAGCCAATATATATAACTCCTGCCCCAAAGCCTCTCCCCCACTGACTTGCATAACTGAATTAGTTCCTATATACCTCACTTGCTCTGAATGAACTGTGATTCCAGCAAAATAACAGTAGTCTAGTTTGGGAAGGACACTGTAAGTGGATCACCTTATCATTTCTAATCTGATCAGTAGGTACTCAGAAAGTAAGTGTTGACTGCTGATGAAGCCTGCTGGCACTGTAAAAGACTGTGACAAGAGTGTGTTTGCAAACAGTGTCTAGAAATGCTTTGTGAAAAAAGATGTGTTCAATACATCTCCATTTTCTGAGTTATCATTTGCAAAAATCAATTCCTTTGTAATAACTTTCATTACTTAAAGGGGGTTTATACAAAAGAGGGACAAACTTTTTATTAGGGTCTGTTGCAATAAGGCAAGGGATAATGGCTCAACCTTTGCACTCTCCCTTCACGTATTTACACACATTAATAATATCCACCCTTGGCCTTCTCTTTTCCAGGCTGAGCAGTCCAGGCTCTCTCAGACTTGACTTACCTTATGGTAGAGATGCTCCAGATCATCATCTTTGTGGCGCTTCACTGGACTTTCTCCAGTACCTCTGTAGATTTATTTCTGCTAGATTTCTTTTACAAAAGATGGCATACATTTGGCTCCCTAAATATGTATGTGTGTTTTAAGACCATGTGTTTTAAATATGTCGGGGTTAAGTGGCTTGCAATTCCAGCTTTTGCACTGTTGTGCTCTTATCAGAAGCTTTTATTCAAAAGCTTTTATTTTATTTAAAATACATCAGTATTTTATTCAGTATTTGAACAGTATTTTCTTTATTTCAGTATTAAACAGTATTTTATTCAAAAATACATCAAAAATGTATTCTGTATAAAAAGGAGGTGTGCCTGTCTCTTTAGTGTAGTTAAGGCATTGCTGGTCAGCTGCATTGTAATGAAAATTTGTAAATTTTCTAATGTAATTTTTTGGTATAAAATTAAAATACATTACTTTATCCTTTATGCCACCTATATACTGAACTATAAAACAATTACTAAGGCTGGCAATAAGTTATGAAAGTGCTGGTTGTTAGACATGTATAGGGTACTTGTGTTTTTCTCATGCTAGACAGGAAAGCTTCAGGTGTATGTGTTTTCAGTTATCATATAAAATCTTTGAGTATTCTGTTACCATTCCAAATTGTCTCAATGGTTTTATTGTGTGGTAGATTCACAGTGCCCATGGCTGTACAGAAAGTGGCAGCACTTAATAGTTTATATTGAGGAACTGAGGGTATTTGGAATTTGAATGTAGTTCTCAGTGAATTTAATCATACTGGTTTTGTTTTTCTAGTATTGGCGCATTGGGAATATGGTAGTCAGGTATGTTGCAGGGATTAAATTGTTGGTATATACAAAAGCCTCTGACAGTGAAAGGCATGTATATATATATGTGTATATATATATATATATATATATGTGTGTGTATATATATATATATATATATATATATATACACACAGTTCAGGGCTTTGGTGCTTGCTACTGTATCTTGCACCTTGTGGGTTCTACAAGCCAAGTGATGGCAATGTGACATTCAATGAAAACCATCTCTGTGCTTTTTCTCAACAAGTTGCTCCTTGCATTACGTGGAGATAAGAGAGATCTGAGGAGGGATTAAGCCAACTGAAATCAGAACAAAGCACTTTCTGCCATTCATCTAAATCAGGTTAAGGCTAAGGGGAGAAAACATTTCAAATAAAAGCATCTCTGCTCCTGAACTTGTTTGATAAAATAATCTTGTCTGGTCTGTTTCTCTTCTATTTTTATTTATTTATTTTTTTTCCCCCAGTGGGAATATATATGGATTATACTATTTAAAACCAATAATTATTGTTGTAAAGGGTAAATGCAGAACTAGTAATTTTGGATGTATCAATTACAATTAATACACATCTTAGTAAATAACAAATTGAATAGTCCACTTTTTGTCATTAACTAATAACATCTTTGTCCTGGGTTCAGCAGTAGAAGTCATTTTTCTCCTTAGTAGCTGGTGCAGTGCTGTGATTTTGACTTTCGGCCTGGGAGCAGCGCTGATAACACTGATGTTTTTAGTTGCTGCTCAGTAGTGTTTATTCTGGCCAAGGACTTTCTGAGTCTCATACTCTGCCAGGGAGAAGGGGAAGCCAGAAGGAAGCAGAGACAGGACACCTGACCCAAACTAACCAAAGAGGCATTCTACACTATAGCATGTCATGCCCACTATATAAACTGGGGGCAGTTACCTGGAAGGGTTAGATCACTGCTCGGTTGAGCTGGGTATCGGTCAGTGGATGGTATTGTATTCTCTTCCCTTGTTATTTCCCTTATCATTATTATTATTGGTGGTAGCAGTAGCTGTTTGTGTTATACCTTAGTTACTGGGCTGTTCTTATCTCAGCCCGTGGGAGTTATGTTCTTTTGATTCTCCTCTGCATCCCTCTGGGAGCTGGGGGAGGAAGCGGGGGAGTGAGAGAGAGACTGTGTGGCTGACTGCGTGTAAACCACGACAATCTTTTAAAAAAAAGACATGCCTTTTGCAGCCTAGGCCAAACCAAATGAGTTATAAAAAACACTAAGTGTGTATAGAGTAAAAGTATACATTTAATAATTTTATTTTTTGTTTCACAAAATGAAAGTTTTAATTTGCCTTTGGATAACAGAGATTTTTTTTGAAATTTAGCAGCAGAAAAAGAATTTATTTAGGAACTTTAGCGTAATTGTTTATTGAGTCATGTAGTAGAGTTTGAGTCTGAAATTTACCATGGATGAAGGCAAAATACATCATGTGGTAGTGTCTGCTGTATAAGTCAAAAAGTTCAATTAATCACACTTAGATGTAACTAACCAAACGATTAATTTCAGTTTTCAAAAAGCTGCTTAAACATGGAGATTTTATTAAGGTCTCTTCTAATGCTCAAATATACTATCCCTAATACATTTGCAAAGGAAAATTATATAGAAAGATAATGTTTTATCTGAACAGTTTTATCTTTGTCCTGGGTTCACCAGTAGCCATTTTTCTCCTTCTTAGTAGCTGGTGCAAGCTCTGTGTTTTGACTTCCAGCCTGGGCAGAGAGCTGATAACACCGATTGTTTTTAATAATTGTTAAGTAATGTTTATTCTGGCCAAGGACTTTGTGAGTCTCATGCTCTGCTGGGGACGAGGGGAGGCCAGGAGGAAGCAGAGACAGGACACCTGACCCAAGCTAGCCAAAGAGGTATTCCATACCACAGCACGTCATGCCCAGGGAGGTAACTGGGAGTTACCTGGAAGGGCACGGGCTCTCTTTGGGGGGGGTTGAACTCATTCGGCGGTGGTACTGTATTCTCTTTTCTTGTTATTTTCTCTTATCATTATTATCATTGGTGGTCGAAGTAGTGATTTGTGTTATACCTTAGTTACTGGGCTGTTCTTATCTCAACCCGTGGGAGTTACATTGCTCTCAATTCTCCTCCCCATTCCTTGGGGGGGGGTGGGAAGAAAGAGGGAGTAAAAAAAAAAGGGGGGGGGGTGTGAGTGGATGAGCTGTGTGGATCGGTTTAAACCACGACAGAGAGTGATTGCGTGATTTATGGCTGACTTTGTTTAAACCACAACAATCTTTCAATGGTAACTGGTTATCTTATGTGCATAAAATACAAATTACAGACATACAGTTATAACTGTTTTAGACATAATCTGCTTTTTAGTGTCAGAAGCTCAGCAGCCAGAATGTGAGAGTTAAGACGATAATCCCAGAGAATTTTAAGTATGTTCTCTTCTCTAGCTGGAAATATTTATTTTGATTTTTGTGCCTTGGAGAAAGAAATAAATTGAATGAACTTTCTGTTCAAATGCAAGACTTAAATTCTGATCGGCTGAAGTGCCTAAGCCAAGATAACAGGCTTATGAGAAAAGAAAATAGCAGTGACTGTTTTGGTAGCGCAGTGGACAGCTTGAGCAGTGTCTGAAGAGAGAAGCACATCTACATCTACTGTCATGAGCATTATAAGAAAAGCACACTCTGCAGGCACTACCTAATTTCTTTCACTAAAAAATAGCATATTCTCTAGTGTTTTGTAGTCATATTCAGCCAGTGCATTCCTTAGCATCTCTGTTTATGACAGAAAGAACTACTTAGTGTTTATTTTAGTAGTTTCTTTTATGTCAGTGAAGTTATGCTAATTAAACCTAAATTTGTTATATTGAAAATTTAGAGTGGTCCAGCTCTCTCTGCATAGGTGTTTTTAAGCATCCAGATTTCTGTGCATTTTGCAAGACTAACTTACATGGCAGTGGGTAGCAGTAGGTGGTGTCTTATTATCTGTGCAAGACTAATGATCATGAACTCTGGGAGTCACTTTTCAGGGAAGTAAAATGTGATCTTATCCATCATTGTTATCACAGGTAGGCACCATTTAGGTTCAGCTGTTCAATTTCAATTTAAAACAGGAGGTTGATTATTATTTTTTTTTTTTTAAATGCTTTTGTGTTCACTGCAAGTTGCGGAATTTCTTGACTTCAGAAAATGCCATATAATCTAACTGATGCCTGTTTTCTAGGCAATATTAACCCACTTCAGTGAAGCTGAGAATCTCATACGAAATTGCCATTTTCCCAAGCTAAGCCAAGGATAAAGTGATGTATTTATACTATTGTAATAATAGGATTAGATTGGAATTAATTTTAAGACAATTATAAAGACTTGTTTGTAGTTTATATTTTACGTTAAAAACAAACAACAAAATAGTCATTAACTGGAAGTTACAGGCACTGAGTTATTCCAGTTAAATATGTGAGGCACAAAAAGATTGAAATCACAACCAGTGGCAAGTTTCTTTGAGTCAGGCATCTTTGTAAAAGGTATTTAGGCTGAGAAGGAAAGACTTTGACCATCACTTCTTCTCTTTTACCGTCTTTCCTCATTTTTACATCTCATCAGTATTACAGTTTTCTCTGAGTTGATATGATTCTCCACTCTGCTGAATTGCAGACATGGCTGTATAAATATTTTACTGCAAGTCGAATGAAAGGAACACCTGCTCTGTTACCACTTCTCTTAGTTTTTTTTCCTAGGAGCTCATGTGCGTGAAGCTGTTTGAGCTGAGGCTCACTAGGTGTCAGCAAAGTAGTCCAGAAAAAGAGCTTTTCCCTGAGAATTATAAAGGAAGTGACAGTTAAAACTTCATGCATGTAGAAGAAATTATAAAGCATATTAGGTTGTTTAGTTCAAGTTAACCTAAGAAAACCAGTGTTATTGTGCTTTCCATGCCATTAGCTGTGTTTTATTTCATGGTCTTACTGCTTTCCGTACACTGAAAGTATTATCTGTGTGTCTAGGGAGCAGTGACTATGATGTGCTGCATTTCAGACAGTTAATGAGAAATACTATGAGTTAGAAAAGTGATCTCTCCGTAAACTTTTCAAAATACCCTATCTGCTCAGACATGAGGTGTGCAGTCTGTAATGAATAACTCTTTTCCATTTTCTGTGAGTTATTAGGTTCCGTGGTTTCGTTTAAAGATGCACAGAAATTCTTTTTTTCATTTGGTTGTTTGTTTTGTTTGTTTGTTTGTTTTTGGTGTTATTTGCTTGTTTGTTTTTTTTTGTTTTGTTTGTTTTTGTTGTTTGTTTTGGATTTCACTATTTGATAAAACTTTCTGTATTTTCTCTGGCTTTCGGCTAGCTTCTGTCACAGAATATAGCATCTGTCTTAGCACTCAGGGCAATTGTGCTTGCCAGCTATTCAGGAGTTATCTTCCACTGGCATGCTACACCCTGGCTAACACTGGGCTTAACAGAGGGTTTTTATTTAATTCTTTGACAAATATTATCTGGTAGATCAGCCTCCCCCAGACTTTGCCTTTATTTCCCAATGTCTTTTAACATTTAGGCCTCCTCTTGGGGAGTGGGGGGAGGAGAAATGGGTATGTGTGTGAGTGTTGCAAAGGTTTGCCTTGCCACACAAAAAGTTCAGAATCAAACAGTTCAGAAAAGCCCTTTTATAATCATCATTAATTAGCTTTGCCTGGAGCTACTGTAGCATTGGCCATAGCTTGCACCTGAAGAGCAAGCAGCTTCTACTACAGGATATGTAATAAAATGTAACTGATACGATCCACATATAGGGTGCATGGTTGCATATATTTCAGTATATACACATTGATATGTATATGAGTATATTAAAAGTATTGGCTTTTTAAGATTTTAAAATACTTGATATATGACACTTTCAAATGACTTTTTTGTGGGTTTTTTTTCCTTTGGTTTGTGAATGTTTTTTTTTTTTTCCTAACAGACGTTTTGGTATCCATGTAGAAGCAATTGCTAAGTGGCTTAGGGAATTTTGTTTGGAAATTGGAGCTTATTTCTGCATTTATTTATGGAACTGATTCAGCCACCGTCTAAGCAAGAAAGCATATATACTGACTTATTGAGTAGGCTGAAAAGTTCGTCCTCTGTGTCCGGTGGAATTTTTGGAATTAGATATGTGTTGCTGCAGCGCAAGAAGTAATGACCTCTGGGGCTGAAGAAAGTCATAATAAAAGTTAGCTGGACAGATCTAAGTCTATGCAGTTTAATGTTAAGCTACTGCAAATGTTCATGAGGATGCGTCCTCTAAAAAAGTAAAGCACTGGATTTCATTATCATTCATTATGTTCGTTATCATCATATATCAGATAATTTCTGATATTTAGGCTTTAACTTACATTTGAAGAGACAGTTTTGAAGACAGTGTTCTACAAGGCTACTGCAATGTTTAACTTCTGCTGCATTAGAGGGAACTGACCTATTTAAAAGCCATGTATCGTATAAACATTTTTTAAGTGGCCTAGTGTACATCAGAGAGAGAATAAATATTGTCCTTTGCCTTTCCCATGTCTGGAACATTTGTCCAGAAACTGAAGAACACCAAGATGCAATAATTGCTTTGATCGTAATTCAGTGAAGAAACACGTGGGTTTTCTGTTTTCATAAGTTTGTCACGGTTAACTTTTTCTTTTTAACATTGCTGAGGTGAACAGCTCGAGAGAGGGCGCCTTCCACACGGGAGCGGGATCTAGGAGCCTCAACTCAGAGCGACAAGGGCCACCGAGGAAGCCTCAAGTCCTCGACAGGACCTGCCCAGGAGCCGGCAGCTCCGCGGACGCGAGCAGCTGACTCACAGGGGGCGGAGCCAGGAGCAGCGGCACCAGCCCTGAGTGGCCAGCCCCAGGGAGCGCTAGCGACTAGGAGCGGGTCTAGGCAGTTCGCGCGGGCAGGCGAGCGGGATGGTGAGCCCCCGACGTATGGCCCGGGCCCGCTCTGGGAGCTCTGCTCTGGCTGCCCCGGCGGTGGCCAGCGGAGGCACCCAGACAGAGCAGATGAGAGGGGAGGCTGCAGCGCAGAGCTCGGGGTGTAGAGAGTGCCTGCACTGGTCTGGTGAGGGGAGGGTGCACAATGGGCAGGGCTGCGCTTGGTGCACCGTGGTGCAGGTCCTCCTGCAGCAGGGGCTGAGCTGCGGGATGTTTTCAATAGGCTGCAAGATGTCAGGGAAGCTGAGAGGAAGCAGGGCTGCTTGCTCTGGGACCAAACTGTGCAGGGGTCTCAAGCGTTCCCTGCAGCTCATGAAGGGAAGAAGGAGGCCGTTAACCCCGGAAGCTGGGAAATAGTAACAAAAAAAAAAAAAAAAAACCAACAAACAAACAAACAAACAAAAAAAAAAAACCAACCAAAAACCCAAACAAACAAACAAACAAAAAAAAACCAAACCAACCAAACAAACAAAAAAAAAAAAAAAAAAAACAAAACCCAAAATAGCCCACGAAAAAAGGAGGAAGAGGACAATTAAAAGCAGGGGGCTTCCTCCTAAATCTGTTGTCCCCACCCAGAACCGCTTTGCTGTCCAGGGGCTGATGAGGAAACGCATTCGCACCAGAAGCAACCGGCTGATGCACAGGTAAAGAAGATTACTACTGGTGTTGACAGGAAAAAGCAGCTGGTCGTAGTAGTAGGGGACTCTACTTTGAAAGGGACAGAAGCACTCATCTGTCGGACTGACCCAATCTCAAGGGAGGTGTGTTGCCTACCTGAGGCACGGATCAGGGATGTTGCAGAGAGGCTGCCTGGTCTAGTAAGTCCCACGGACTATTACCTTCTTCTAGTGATCCATGTGGGTGCTAGGGATATAGATAGTAGTAGCCTGGGGAACATAAAGGACAACAGAGCCCTGGGAGAGGTGGTTAGGGGCTCTGGAGCTCAGATAGTCTTTACATCAATTCTCCAGGACACAGGGGGGAACCTTAAAAAAGCTAGGAGGATTGGCCAAGTTAATAAATGGTTAGAAAGATGGTGTCATAGTCAGGGGTTTGGATGTCTTGAACATGGGACCCAAGTTTGTAGGCCAGGTCTACTGGGGGCTGGTGGAGCTGCTCTGATAAAGAAGGGGAAGAGTGGATTTTGGCTTGCCAAACTGGTCAAGGATGCTTTAAACTACATGTGTTGGGGGAGGGGGGCATCATTCCATCCCAACACACCCAGTCAGTTGCCAACACCTATAATAAATGCTCGGAACAATGTAGATATATTTCAGCCACTCCAGCCAATGAGCCGGCTTCCTTTGGAGCTTGGCTCAGATGCCTCTATACAAACGCCCGTAGCATGGGGAACAAACAAGAGGAATTAGAGATGTGTGCTCATCTACGGGGGTATGATATAATAGGCATTACAGAAACATGGTGGGATGGCTCCTATGACTGGAGTGTTGGAATGGAAGGTTACAGGCACTTTAGAAAAGACAGGCCTGGCAGGCGGGGAGGGGGAGTTGCCCTTTATGTTAAGGATAGGCTGGAGAGTATGGAACACTGTCTTGGGGACAGGTGAGCAGTCGACAGAGAGTTTGTGGGTCAGGGTTAAAGGGGGAACAGCGATGGGAGACATTACTGTTGGGATCTGTTACAGGCCATCTGATCAAGAGGACT
The DNA here is from genome assembly GCF_037157495.1 of Lathamus discolor. NCBI lineage: Eukaryota > Metazoa > Chordata > Aves > Psittaciformes > Psittacidae > Lathamus > Lathamus discolor. The sequence goes on from NC_088885.1 coordinate 84,417,859, forward strand.
CTGTGGATGAAGCACTCTACAGACAGATAGGAACAGCCTCATGTGCACAGGCCCTTGTTCTCATGGGGGACTTCAACCACCCTGACATCTGTTGGAGCGACGGTACGGCACGGCAAAAGCAATCCAGGAGGTTCCTCGATTGTGTGGAAGACAACTTCCTTCTGCAAGTAATACAGGAGCTGACAAGGAGAGGTGCCATGCTTGACCTCGTGCTCACCAACAGGGAAGGGCTGGTGGGAAATGTTATGCTCCAGGGCAGCCTTGGATGCAGTGATCATGAGACGGTTGAATCTGAGATCCTCAAGACAGTGAGAAGAGCGTGCAGCAAGCTCACTGCCCTGGACTTCAAAAGAGCAGACTTTGGCCTCTTCAGGAACCTGCTTAGTAAGGTTCCATGGGATATAGCCCTAGAGGGCAGGGGGGCCAAGGACTGTTGGCTGATATTCAAGGATCACCTGCTACAAGCTCAGGAGTGTTGCATCCCAACTAGAAGGAAGTGCAGCAGGAGGGACAGGAGACCTCCTTGGATGGATAAGTAGCTGCTGAGGAAAATTCAAAGGAAAAAAGAGGCTTATAAAAAGTGGAAGCAAGGACAGGAGGCCTGGGAAGAATACAAGGATGTTGCCTGGGAAGCTAGGGACCAGGTTAGGAAAGCTAAGGCCATTAGAATTAAACATGGCTAGGGATGTTAATGATAACAGGAAAGGATTCTATAGGTACATAGAGAATAAAAAGCAGACTAGGAAAAACATAGGCCCCCTCTGGAAGCTATTGGGAGAACTGGCTACACAGGATTTGGAGAAGGCTGTGGTTCTGAATGACTTCTTTGCCTTGGTCTTCACTGGCAAAGGCTCTGAGCACGCCACTCAAGTCTTGGAAGGCAGAAGCAGGGACTGTGAGAATGAAGACTCTAGGCCCACTGTAGGAGAGGATCTGGTTTGAGACCATCTTAAGAGCTTGAACGTGCATAAGTCAATGGGACCTGATGAAATCCATCCACGGGTCCTGAAGAAGCTGGCAAATGAAGTTCCTAAGCCACTGGCCATCATATTTGAGAAATCATGGCAGTCAGGTGAAGTTCCCGCCGACTGGAAAAAGGGAAATATAACCCCCATTTTCAAGAAGGGAAAAATGGATGACCCCAGGAATTACAGACCAGTCAGTCTCACCTCTGTGCCTGGCAAAATCTTGGAGCAGATTCTCCTGGAAGGCATGCTAAGGCACATGAAAAGCAACAAGGTGCTTGGTGACAGCCAGCATGGCTTCACTAAGGGGAAATCCTCATAGCAGCCTTCAAGTATCTGAAGCGGGGCTATAGGGATGCTGAGGAGGGACACTTCATCGGGGACTGTAGTGACAGGACAAGGGGTAATGGGTTCTAACTTAAACAGCTGAAGTTTAGATTGGATGTAAGGAAGAAATTCTTTCCTGTGAGGATGGCGAGGCACTGGAATGGGTTGTCCAGGGAAGTTGTGAATGCTCCATCCATGGTGGTGTTCAAGGCCAGGTTGGACAGAGCCTTGGATGACATGGTTTAGTGTGAGGTGTCCCTGCCCATGGTTGGAACTAGATGATCTTAAGGTCCTTTCCAACCCTAACTATTCTATGGTTCTACTATTCTAGGATTCTTACATGGAAAAAAGTAGCATATTCTTTTAATTCTTTTATTTTGACAAAAATATTATCTATGCTAAAAATAAATAACAGTATGAAAAATGAGTGACGTAATTATTGAGAATGTAAAAATGATGTGAGCTTCAGTGTCAATAATACAGGAAAGAGAATCTTGTAGATCTTATGTTGCAACTGGGAAAGTGGATAAGTTTAGTTCGTAAGAACTGTAGGATTAGTTCGTAAGAACTGTAGGATTTCTTATAAATTTGTGCCTCTAGGTGTGCACAACAATATGGTAATAAAAAACCACCAAAGAAACCTTTCTTATTTTCCAAAAATAGCTTTTAAGTATCCTGAAAGCATCATTATTTGACTGCATACTTGCTTGCTTGTTCAGAAACGTGCTTATCAAGAGGTATGTTTTTGTGCTATGTTAGCTTTTGATAAAAATTAATTATCTTCTCAGGTTTGGCATTAGCGTATGGACACTTCCTGCTTTAGACTTAACAAATAAGTAGCTGTATGTAGCATATTGCATTCTGTGTAGATCAAGTGTACCTATTTTCAGGCCCCCTCTGTCCTGGGTTCAGTAATAGCAGTCATTTTTCTCCTACTTAGTAGCTGGTGCAGTGCTATGTTTTTGACTTTCAGCCTGGGAACAGTGCTGATAACACCGATGTTTTTAGTAGCTTCTCAGTAATGTCTACTCTGACCAAAGACTTTCTGAGTCTCATGCTCTGCCAGGGAGAAGGGGAACCCGGGAGGAAGCAGAGACAGGACACCTGACCCAAACTGACCAAAGAGGTATTCCATACCACAGCACATCATGCCCACTATATAAACTGGGGGCAGTTACCCAGAAGGGTTAGATCACTGCTTGGGTTGGGCTGGGTATTGGTCGGTGGGTGGTGAGGGGTTGTATTCTCTTCCCTTGTTATTTCCCTTATCATTATTATTATTGGTGGCAGCAGCAGTGATTTGTGTTATACCTTAGTTACTGGGCTGTTCTTATCTCAGCCCGTGGGACTTACTTACATTTTTTCGACTCTCCTCTACATCCCTCCGAGAGCGGGGGGCAGGAGTTGGGGACTGAGCAAGCAGCTTCATGGTTCTGAGTTACTGGCTGGGCTTTAAACCACGACACCTTCAAATTAATCTCCATGAGATTGAAAGGGGATGTGACTAATGATAAAAATCATTAAGTCTCCTTTGCAGACCTCTAAAATGTTGGATAGTGCACTGTTTCCTCTGGCCTAAGGTAGTGTTTTGCTGTATGAGTTAGGTTTCAAATCACGTTAGTGCTATTATGCAACAAAGTACATTTTTTTTTTTTTTTTTTTTAATCTAGAGTTGATGCAAGTGCCCTGAATAATAGCAGTGACAGTGCAGTTGCTTTATCTTTCCATAGTTAACTTTGGAACAGAATGTAAAATAATGTGTAATAGTGTAAAAAATGTTCTAAGGGTTATTATAGAAGCCTGAAATTGTTATTGCTGGCAAATAGAGAACAGGAACAACAGATGGCAGGTGTAGCATGATTGCTGCATGATGTCCATTGAGCTTTTGATGCATAGAAACACTGTGCTGTCAGAGGTAATATCATTAATTATACAGAAGATGCAGGAGTACCCAAGTAAGAGTATAACTGTCACTGAAACCAGGCATACTGCACTAGCAAGGTTTCTCAGGGACTCACGAGTTTGATTTGTTACTGAATGCATCCATGAAGCAGTCATTGTTTAGTTTCAGGAATATGATGAACAGAAGGACATCCCATACAAAATGTGTTTTATTTTTTTTGAGGTGAGAAGCCTTCCATCCCCTCTAAGGGTTTTTTGTGCTGCTAAAGGCACCTGGGCTTAGTCCCGTGTGTCTAACTTTGTAGCAGGTAGGCTTTGGAAGAAGGAAAGAGCTCGGTCCATATAAACTGGTAGCAATAGTGAGTTGTAAAGCTTTGACTTGCTTTTAATAACTTGATTTCTTTAATTTTTTCAACATTACTTTTGCATTCAAAATATGTCTTAAATGCTGCATGTTCTGACTTAGAATCATAGAATAGCTAGGGTTTGAAAGGACCTTAAGATCATCTAGTTGCTTTAGCTAAAACAGTCATAATGGAAAATGACAGTAGTAGAATAAAACCTTAGGGTTTGTGTTCCAAGTGTACCTCTGCTCATAAAAGCATATATTGAGGTGAATTAAGAGCATGGCTCATGCCTCTGCTGCTATTTCTTTGAATTGTGTGTAAAACAGTTTTCTAAAGCTAGACAGTTACGGAAGAACTGTGTCAACATCGCAGATTGCTTCCTGGGCATAATATTAACTTATTTTTTTTTATAGACAATTCCTCTCCTTAAAAAAAAAAAAAAAAAAAAAAAAAAAGGAAAAAATCCCCAAATCACACAACCTTTGAATGCAACGGAACTTTCTAGAGAAAAAAAAAAAAGAATTAAAAAATCCCCCCAAAACCCTGCTTGCATTGAAGATACTGACTTGAAAGGGTTCCTTGAAGTTGATGGTTTCTAAAACCTCTGGATATGTTGTTGTTTTGCATACAGCATGCTTAGTATGAAATCTTACTTTTAAAGCAAAGTTTCAGAATTCCATATTTCCCTCATTCCCTTTTTTATTGACAATATGATACAGGAGTGTGAAACACAGTAACAGATTAAATAAACATACATAGAGGATTCTAAATTGTTTTATGACTTCTATATAAAAAATAGGATAAAAGGCAAACCCCTTGATCTCACCATCTCTTGAATGTTTGCTTGAAAGGCACACATTGAAGTGTTTTTAAAAAAAACTTTCAAGTTCTTAATCATAATATGTTTGGAAATGGATAATATTTATAGTGAGGCTGAATGCAAGCATTCATCTTGTGTTTCCTAATGATATATAAAAACAAGTCCAACTTCTGCCTTGGGTGCTCTCTAGTCATAGAATCACAGACTGGTTTGGGTTGGAAGTAACCTCCAAAGACCATCTAGTTCAACCCCACTGTGATAGGCAGGGGCATCTTGAACTAGATCACATTGCTCAGAGCCACATCTAGCCTGGCCTTGAATATATCCAGGGATGGGACATTTGCCACCTCAGTGTGCAACCTGTTCTACTATTTCACCACCCTCATTGTAAAAAATGTCTTCCTTATATCTAGTCTGAATTTACTCTGTTTTAGTTTAAAACCATTACCTCTTTTTCTGTCACAACAGGGCCTACTAAAAAGTCTGTCCTGATCTTTCTTATAAGCCCCTATAAGTATTGAAAAGCCTCAGTAAGGTCTCCCCTGAGCCTTCGCTTCTCCAGGCTGAACAACCCCAGCTTTCAGCCTTTCCTCATAGGAGAGGTGCTCCATCCCTCTAATCATCTTCGTGGCCCTTCTCTGGACCCTCTCCAACAGGTCCATGTCTTTCTTGTGCTCTGGACTTCAGAGGTCAGTCGGTACTCCAGGTCGGGTCTCACTGTGGTGGATCAAGGGAATATGTGTTTGAATCAATAAAAAAACCCGTATAGTTTTCAAACCAGTGCAGTACAGGTGAGTCTCAACTTATATTTGAGGGGCGTATTATGCTACTGTGCTGACTGATAGGAAATTTTGAAGACACTGGCAATTTGACTATAGAAAACCTGAAAGATAGAATTATTCTTTAGATATTTTTAATGAAAACTAAAAATGGCATTAAGAAATGTTCATGCAGTATTCCTGAAAATGGTTATACCTTGAATGGACATTAGATAGAAGCAAAAAGCTGTTAGTTTAAGCCATAGTGTTTTAAATGTTTTATACTAAAATTAACACATAAAATTATGCCACAATTAACAGCAGGAAAGTTGTATTTTCTTAAAAGTAAATATACAAGTTCCATAAGAAGCACTGCATATGATGCCAATACAGAAATTGAGTGTGGTTGATCACAGAAAACATGGGGAATGTTCAAGTGGAAAACAGGCTACACAGCAAATCTTAAGCTTGATAGAAATTTTCTGAACTACCTTGCCTAAGAAAGCAATCTAACAATTAAACATATTTCCATTCAGTTTATAAGAGGCCACTTATAAGAGGCACATAGCAAAACTTATTTGATATTTTATGCAGATTATTATTTTTGCACTTGCTGGTGTCTTGGCTAAACTTTTATATTTGAGGATGAAACTGGTCTACATGTGCAGTGCATTGAGTTGTCAGGGCTGTCATTAGCATTTATGAGCCATTTAGTTTTCAGCTTTCCCCTGACTTCTCCAATATGCTTACTGAAGACACTTTGTCTGCAATGATTTCTTGTGACTCCTTGAGGATGAGAAAAATCTCCTTGGGGCCCTGCTTCCTTGTAGGGTACTCTGGCCATGTGTGGGACAACACATGTGCCAGCTGACAAGGGAGCAGCTGAGAATGTTCAGAAAGAGAAGAATAAAAGACTGGGGAATAAAGCCAAGATTGACATATGGAAAAGGTAGAGAACAATATAAGAGCCAAGGTACAGTTAAAAGCAGATGGGTGTAGAGAAAGAAAGAAAGATTATGAACTGACTGGAGAATGTAGAGGTTTAAGACAAGAACAGGGAAGAAGATAACAGAGATTGAGCAGGTGGGGAAAAGAGGTTACAAAAGTACACTTATAACTTAAGTGTACACCTCCAAATGTTGTGATACTACAGAATTCCCTAAAGTTAATTCCTAGGTAGTTAGTCACCCCAAAGTGTTTGCTGCTGTTTTGCAGTCTCAGTTGGGAGCCAGTAATGAGTTCTGTGCCTCTTTGTTTCTTCCAGACAACCTATCCCTCTCAAGTTTCCCAATTTACTATCATCTGGCTTCACATTTTTAAGGTTTTGTTGTCTGGCTTGAGTTTGGGTTGGTTTTTTTTTTTGTTTTGTTTTTTTTTTTTTTAATGTTTTAAACATTTTTGTACAAATCATGTATTTATTGTTTCTGACAAAACTGTTGTGGGTTTTTTTGTTTTTATGTTTGGTTGTTTTTTCTCCTAGAACGTCTTTTGCTGAAATGATAGGACTCAAAGCACTGAAATGACCAAGTGTGAGCATTTAAAATGTTTCTGTGGATTTTCCTTTTGTTCCTGTCGTTTCTATGGAGTAGTCACTGTTGCTATGTATTTTTTCTCTTTGTAGTTACCGGAACATGACTAGCTAGGTCAACATGCTCATGGTGTTAGTGGGGAATAACATAATTGCTGCTTGATTAGAGAATGTATCTTAGAAACAGTTTTCTGAGTTAGAAAAATCCCTATAGTGTTTAAATTTCTCTAGCAATGGCATAATCAAGAGTAATTAACTAAACAAGGCACAATTAATAGTGATGAGGGAGCAACATCTATACTGGAAAAAAAGGAACGGGAGAAGTAAATCTGACAATACTCAATATTGTGGTGTCCTGAGCTTTGCTGCTGCTCAGTGTGCACTTATGCATATCTAAAATCTCTAGAGCAATGAAGCAGTGATCCTTTAATCATTTTAATCAATATTATATAGTCAGGCAGGTTAAGAAGTTACCTGCTATGGCTGAGTAATCTTGACTAAAAGAACCCTCTCTCAGCCTGTGTTCTCAGGGGTGTACTCAGGTGGATGTACTTTCACCTAAAGGGCATGCAGATGCCTGACAGCAAGCTTTTGGGAAGTGTTTTGAGTCACGAAACTTTCAATAGTTAATGGCTTGTTTTTCACAGATGCGAGAGAAAATGAAGAATGTGTCACCACCAAAACCTGGCATGTTACATCCTTTTCTCCCGCTTTGTATTGTATTCAGTCACTGACTTTTGGCTATGTGTGTTGCCTATCATTCCAAGAAAAGCTGAATGTAACTTACAAACTAGCAGAAAGAAATTGTGCTTCTTATTTTTTATACAAGTTTTCTTTACAGGCTGCAGAATTTCTAAGTCAGTCAGTTCCACAGTGTTGCAGTTTAGAACATTCTTGAGCCTGAAACTGAATTTTGTCATCTCGAATATCATGCAGACAGAGAAAGTGCCTTAAGAGAATTCCTAGCGGAGCCAAGACAGAATGTAGTATAGAGGAGAAGCAACTCAAAGGTGAGAGGAGCTGATTTGCACCATGCTCATTTCTGATTCCTGCACAGGGACAGTTTCAGCCCAGTGCTGGGCAGGGATGCCAAGAATTTCCTGTCAGCAGAAAGAAGTCATACTTGTGGTGTTCGTTTTAGGGGTGGCTTCTGAAAATAGATTTGCTTCTGAATTACTAGAGACCACCATTTCTGAAGAGAGGATGTAAAATAAAATGTAGCACCTCAGAGAGGGGAGTAGAGATTGTAGGGTAAGCATGTCACGAAAAGCAGTGCTCACAGCCCAGATGGTTTTAGCTTTAGCACAGGATGAAAACTCAAGCATTACTACAAAGTCAAAGTTTTACAATAGAAATAACTGTGTAAGATCAACTAGGAATAACAGGGTTCTGGAGTATCAGTGAAGGAGTTGAAACAAATGCTCACTGCAAGCCTTGCCAGTATGTCATCCTGCGCCAAACGTGTAATAAATGCCTGGTGATACAGGGACCACATTGCACTGAGATTATGGGCATCTGAGGATTGTTACTGAACTATGAATACTCCATATCCACTGCTTATTATTGCTTGTTTGCTTTGGGCTTAGAAGTTCATTAAAATGCTACAATGTGACCTTTAGATTTTTGAGCAGCATGATGTGCTACATAGCTTGAATATTTTGACAGTTTTTCTCAAATGAGGTCTGAGCTTGGAAGAAACTGTAATATGGATAAACCTGTTGTCATGATGCATGTGAACAAATATGTTGCCAGAAGCAGGTTTAAAAATGTGCTGTAGTTTTATGGACCCAGCAAATACATGTAGGTCCTAGCTCCTGTAAACCAAAAGATGACAGATATTTGTTTAGAAAGTTAGAAAAATCTATGAACATGCATCTTAACTGTAATCCTGATTGAAGAGACACCCTCACCATGCATTATAACCAGAATAATTGGGCACACTGTGAAAAGGAGTGTACATACACTAACTAGGAAGACACCTTCGCATTAATGAGAAACACTAAACCCACCGTCAAGACATGATCATACTTTGGTAAAAACGTGCTTTAGAAAGTACTTGGAAAGAATAGAAATTCATAATTCATGAAATGAATCCTGAATTTACAATACAGAAGCTAAAGTAAGGTCAGCAAAAAATCTTTCATTGTTACCTAAACTAGTTCTTTTTGGAAATAGCAGTGCCCTGGTGAGAGCAATACTTCGTGTTTATGCCCCTTTATTCAGAGTGATGATAATGAAAATGGAAGCTCACCATTCTTGATGACAAAAATATATTTTGCATTACATAGAAATGTCTCTACTTGTGGTTGAGATAATTTGGAACAACAACTTTCAAACATCTGGTTCATAATTTCATCCATTTGCCACATGGATATCATCCAAAGCTGCTGTCTTTGGCAGAGTTTTCTTCAGTGCTCTTTTTTGTCAGCAATATCTGCATTACTGAGTTAGTACAGGGCAGATTTTTTTTATTTATTTTTATTTTTCTTCACAACGTCACTGGGCATCGCAATGTGTGACTTCACTTGCTATGCGTTAGTTTACTTGTTGTGTCCTTGCCTGCTGATGAGATTCTACTCCTGCTTCTCCTCTATGAACTATGAATATTTTACATTCACCTAATAGAATAGAATCATAGAATAGTTAGGGTTGAAAAGGACCTTAAGGTCATCTAGATCAAGCCCCCCTGCCATGGGCAGGGACATCTCACACAAAAGCATGCCACCCAATGCTCTGTCCAACCTGGCCTTGAACACTGCCAGGGATGGAGCATTCACAACTTCCATGGGCAACCCATTCCAGGGCCTCACCACCCTTACAGTAAAGAACTTCTTCCTTATATCCAATCTAAACTTCCCCTGTTTAGGTTTTAACCCATTACCCCTTTTCCTATCACTACAGTCCCTGATGAAGAGTCCCTCCCCAGCATCCTTATAGGCCCCCTGCAATGGGGGGGGGAGGTAGGTAGGAAGGCTGCAATGATGTCTCCATTTCTAAGATCACCTGAATACTGCTGAAAAGTCTTGTTTTCATTAAAATTTCTCTTTTGAAAGGAAAATAGAAGGACAAATTACATTATTGTCATAATTATTTTATTATTATATAAAGGAAACTTGTATGGAGATATCATTAGAAGAGGTTTTTAATGGGAAGAAAATAGTGTCAAATTCCAGTTTCACAGTCATTTAGTTACCTATCTTGCTGCTGTACCTTCATCTTGTGAATGTGATCGAAGAAATCACTGGTGATGTTTTGTGGTAAGCTGGTGAAAGCTGCTGCAGGAAAAATAAGTTAATGGATTGGTTCATGTCGATCAATGAAATTTTGACCTTTGAGCTAAGAGACAGAACAGTAAAGGGCCTGCTGTGAGTGGAAGATTCAGTACAGTCATGAAATCAGTTCAATAACTCCGTCTTTAAACTTAAAAATCACAGAGAGCTCCTGAGTTGTTGGTAGGGTCAATGCTTGGAAGCAAATGTTTCTCAAAATTATCATCACTTGAGGCTCCATTTACCTAGGTTTTACAGAGCCAAACAAAACAAAAAATAAAAAGGTTATTTGTTCTGCTTTTGGAATTTGTCCCATTGTCCTAAGTGTGGTAGTGGAAACTGAAATATTAGGAAACTTTTTATAGCAACAAGAGAAAACAAGAATGTCTTTGGTTTGTGTTAGGTATAGATCTGAACTGTACATAAACTCACTCAAAAGTCAGCTCAAAAGTAATAGGGTTTGTTTTTTATTTTTTTTTAATAGATAATGAAGTGTTAATACTTACTGTTATAGTTTTTGTAAATACCTTAAAATATGAGTTACAGGATTAGTTTTTTTGCCAAGTTTCCTTGGTCCTATGAGATACCGAAACTGGCCAAGAGCAATCATGCAGAACAATCCATTTATCTTTGAGGTAAATTTTTTGGTTATTTTTCAGGTAGCCTCTGAATGTATAAAGTAAAATGTACAGCAATAGGCATAATTTTAAGCTTAAAATCAAGGTGATTTTGAGAAAATCATTACATTGGGAGTTGATTTGTGGTGAACTGTAATATTTGATCTCTGTAAATGTTATACCTTTTTCTAGAAGGTACACTTCTGAGCAAGTTGTTAATTCTATGACTAGCATCTAGTATTGATTGGCTTTATCTGAAATGGTGCAACTGAAGGACAATCAGTACTATTTATAGCTCTAGGTTGATCACTGTCTATCATACTTCTATCATTAGAAAAGCCATCTGTATTAATTTTAATAACATTTCATCAAGACCACATTTGTTATTCTAAATTTATGCAGCTCTTTTAAATTTCCAACATTAGAATCTCTGTAAAATTATTTTCTGGAATTGCCAATAGTAGACAATATCTACAGAAATCACTTCCTGAAGAGTGCTGATTATGTTACTTTATGTTTAGACTTTTACTGTGCATAACTTCTTATCTTGTGATACATTTCTCAGACTATGAAATTTTAGCATTACCTGGTGGTTTGGGTTTCCCAAGATTCTGTTAAAAGAGCATAGATGTATAAACGTGTATATACTTCTTGCTTAGTCAGATTTGAAAAATGCAGTATGCCTAGGATGATGTGAGGCAGAGTTGTTCATTGTGGGTGGAAGGAGAATGTAAATCAGACACTAGTGCTTGATGAAGTTGCCCTTCTGTATGAAGGCTGCAAATACTATCTTGTATTATTCACAAATTTGTGCTCTTGAAAAGTTAATTGGTGTCCCAGTTCAGTTCAAATTGGGATGTGCTGATTAGGCATCAAACTAAAAATCTTTGTTCATGGCCTGCAGCCAAGACTAACAATGGAGTGAAGTTAAAAAAATTATTATTGTGTGTCCTGGGTTCAGCAGTAGCAGTCATTTTTTTCCTTTTTAGCAGCTAGTGCAGTGCTATGTTTTGATTTTTTGGCCTGGGAACAGTGCTGATAACGCTGATGTTTTCAGTTGCTGCTCGAATGTTTGGTCTGGCCAAGGACTTTCTGAGTCTTATGCTCTGCCAGGGAGGAGGGGAAGCTGGAAGGAAGCAGAGACAGGACACCTGACCCAAACTGACCAAAGAGGTATTCCATACCACAGCACGTCATGCCCAGGATGTAACCGAGAGTTACCCCGGAAGGGCTGGGACTGGAGGGTTGGATGAGGTATTGGTCGGTGCTCGGCTTGGGGGGAGCGGGGTGAGTTATCTGTTGGCTGGTGCTGAGGTGTTGTATACTCTTCCCTTGTTATTTCCTTTACCATTATTATTATTGGTGGTAGCAGTAGTGGTTTGTGTTATATCTTAGTTACTAAACTGTTCTTATCTCAACCCGTGGGAGTTGCATTCTTTTCGGTTCTCCTCTCTGTCCCTCCAGGAGCAGAGCGAGGGCAAGAACGGGGGAAAGTGAGCTAACGAGGTTTGTGGTTCGGTTTAAACCACGACATTGTGTCACTAGTTACTCAATTTATTTAAATTTTTGCAATTTCTTCATTTGTATTTATTTAGTGTGTGTAAAAAAAAAAAAAAACCAAAAAAAAAAAAAAAACCCCAAATCTGCTGCTTCAGTAGACTATAACAGTTTCAAGAAACTCCTTTGTTGATAAGCATAGGTTAAACATGTGGGACCAATGTCTGAGGAGATTGCTGGAAGAAAAGGTGCTGTACATCTCAACCTATCCAGCAGCAGGAGAATACAGAGCTCTGTCATTTGCTCAGCTTCCTCAGCATTGTACTGTAGACTTCCAAACCCCAATACTCTGCTGACAGACGGACAGACCCTGTGCCAAAATAATATAAAATTATAATCAAAATGAGGTTGTGGCATAATGTGCAAGGACAAAAGCCTGGAAATAGCACTCTGTCAGCCTTTTTAGATGCTGCAATTCCTCTCTTCTGTAAGTTTCTGATAATGTTATATTGCATGCATGCAGGAATAGTTTGGCAATAGGAAGAGTCAACATTTTAGGAAGTAGATGTTCAATTCCCTTCAAATGTGGTAAAGTATGAAAAAGCATGTTATGTATTAAAGGATGCATCTTTCCATAGAAGTGTCTTATTGATTAGCTTTTATCCTTGTAAAACCTATGTGAAATAATAAAGCATTAGCATGAAATAGAGTATGAAATAAAGGAACATTGCTGATGAATTACCTACATCTCTGAGATAAAAGCATGATTAAGATGGTATGTGAACCCAGATCTTCTGAGTTATGCAATATACCTAGACTCTTGAGCAAATTCATAGTGGCAACAGTTTTCCAGGTAAGGTGCTGTACTACTGCTCATTTAAAACAATCCATGACTGCAAGTGCTGCTAACACACAAAGATATCCGCATTTGTCTGTGTTTTCAAATTTCATTTCCTCAGGTGTTAAAAACTTGAAGAAATCCTGCAGAAATTTGATGGAAAATGAAATTATAAGCACGTAAGATACATATTTGCATAATATTTGTAAGTAATTAATGTTCACTGCAGCACTGCTATTTCAGAAACCTACTATCAAGTTAAAGTGATATTTATTTAAAAGTGTTATGTTAAAATCATAACATTATGATGTTCTTCTAATGTCTGATACATTACTGGCCATGGAAGAATTTTGCTGGTGGTAGTCTCTAGTAGGTTAGTGTCTGATATAAAGAAATCAAATAATTTTGCTGTTGACACTGATATTATGTAAAAAACTTATTTCCAAGCTAGAGGAAACACTGGAGAAATTTTTCTTAACAACTTTAAGAAACCTTTTCTATTAGTATGATGCTCTTCATCAAAATAGCATAATGAGCAAATTTGCCTCTCGATCATGCTGTTGAAAATGTAGAGTTTTAACTCTGAGAATTGATTTAAGTTGTTAACCTAATGCTGAGCATTTTACAAGTTAATCTGGGTGTGCTGAGTGATATTAGGTGATAGGTTAAGCAAATGTTTCGACTAGTCAAACTAGTGAGAAGGTTCCTCTGTTATGATGATAGATACAGAAATGATTCAACAAACTGAATTAAATAAATCTTGGCATTTTAAAAAGTTGATTTCTTGTGCAGATAAATGGCTAAGGCATAAAATTTTCTCAATGGTATGAGCTCTTTCAGAACTAGGATGAAAGGTAGGGAACAGGTACCCTGTTAATATGTATTGGCACTTTAATAATAACAGTAGAGTTCCTGGGATGAGGTCTGGATGAAAACTAAATGTTCTTCAGTACAAATCTTGCGCTGAGTTGGGCTGCAGGAAAAATCAAATCTGAAGGCTAATCAACCTGACTTACCTAACCAAATAAGCACCCACTGTGAGAGTGTTAAGGGGAAAGGTAGGCAGCCTGACAGCTTTAGAATCAGATGTATTTGAAGGTCTGGAAGGGAAAATAGTGGCAAATGACAGGATTTAAATTACTGGGGTGTCAATAACAGCCCTGTTTAATCAAACAACTAAGCAGGAGTATTTTATATTCTGAAAGAAAACACTTTGTGGAAGAGATGGGAGGTTTTAAAGCAATTTGGGGTACTATGCAAATCAAAGAAGCTGCACAGACTGTGAAGTAAAAGAAGATTTCAGTGGTGTTTACAGCTGTCTCTCATCTGCATGAATCCTGCTGCATTGAGGAACTTTAGAGAGAGCACAGGAATGGAGCAGAGAAAACAAAGGCTTAAGGAAATATCATCTTTAAGAAACAGTTTTTCAACTACATTTGAAGATGTAGAAATCGTCATTCAGAGGGCATCATCTTCTATAGGAATACATCATAATGTCAAGCCTTGAGTAAGGAAAGTTTGTTTTCTACTTCCCTAATATGACTTGTTTTGTTTCTTCAAACAAAATGCTTAACTATCTGAAGAAAAATGTCCTATCATTTATTCAACACTGACAGGAAGCTTCATAAATCCATTCAAGTAATGTTTTCTAAAGAAGGAAATATCTTTTTCCCTTTATTTAAAAATATTTCTGTGATCAAAACAATCCTAAACTTTAATGAGCTTGAAAAAAATGCATTTCAACAATAGTAGGGAAGACTAAAATATGTGATTAATGTGAAAGCAATTTGACTGAAGGTTTTCTAAACAGATAAATTCCAGGCCAATGCATATTCTTTTTCTTCATTTCCACTTGTCCTTGAAAAACATGAAGTTGCAGTCTTAATTAATCACCTAGGTTTTTTCAGATTGATTAGGTAATAACAACTTTGGATCCTACTGGTGCATTATTTAGACCCTCTGTAAATAAGTAATTTGTCTCACTTGAGGGCCTCTCCTTCTGGTTTAGGAATTGAATACTGGCAGAATAGAGATCTGTTTATTTTTAACAGTTGTTTCAAACCACAAGATTTCAATCAGAACTATGAAACTGATAGTACCTAGAAAGAATTTAGTTTTAGCATTTTGTGATGATTTACTTTCTGTTGCCTGTCACACAAAGTAAGTAGTTCCCCACAGAGTCATAATAGCAGGGTGGTTTAGTTCACCAGGTCAAAAAAAGTTTAAAACTTTGCTGATACTTAGTTTCCCAGCTGTAAAACTGGGGAATAAAAATAAGAGACTGAAGATAGGGATTGTTGTTCTGAAGGGGGTGGATTTAAAACTTCTCCTGTATCAGCGCTCATTCCTGTCCATTTATCTTGCTAGTACCAGCCGCATGCATGATATAAACCTTTTGCAGAGTTCCCCATCTTGACAGTAATCTTTTGGCCCTATTTTTTGGAGATGTACTGTAAAACTGAAACATGAATTAACCTTTATCTATCTATTTATTTATTTATTTATTTACACAGTTTGGCTGGCACAGCCTTAGCATGGCTACAGGAGAAAGTGCCCACAACCGTAAAATCAGACCTGCTTCGAGATATTGATAGGGTCACATGCAAAAGTAACTGTAGTTCTAATTAGACTGTACACGCCTGTAATATCCTGTAGGTCTGTAATACAGTGATGCCTTTGCTAACATCAGGACACAAGCTTTCTTTTGGGTTTCCAAGACCTCAGAGCTGAGGCTTGCTGCCTCTCAAGTTCTAAGTCTTGCCTTGTTTGTGTTTGTCTTGATCTGCCTGGAGCTGTGTTTCCTACTTGATTTCACTGTAATAGCAACTTTTGTTCTGATTTCGTCAGTGATGATGGCCAGTTATTTTACTCTCCTTACTTTTGTATGGTACAACCATAATTTTATAGAGGTTGTAGCAATAGCTTGTTAATCTGTGTGGAATGAGACATCTATGATTAACAATGGTAGAGAGGTACAGGCCTGCTGTGATAGCAGAGGTCTTAAGAAGTAGGGAGACTGAGTGCAACGTAGAGGAATACAGACACGTGATGATAAGATATGGGGCATAGACTGGCACTGCTTATGGCTACAAACAACCCACCAATGGTCAGCTAAAACAATGCAGACCTGCAGCTGGACAAAATGGCTTTGAAGGGTAGCAAGGACAATAAAGAAATAGCATCTAAGAGATGTAAAATGTAGTTAATATGACTAACATGGAGTTATAGATCATTAAAGAAAGAGATGTAATAATGTCTTAAACATCCAGAGATGATTCCACGTGGCTTCTAGGTGAGAAAGAATTTATCATATCTGTGTAAGTAATCAAAATGATATCACTGGTTGTGAAGTATGCCAGATGCTGACATCATGCCATAGTTCCCCAACCCCCACCATACCGAAGTGTCTGACTTTAGGACCTAGCACTAGGAAAAGAGTGGAAACTATAAGGGGTGTGTGTGTAATATCTCAATCAAGTGATTTCTAAAGTTATGACAGTCTGCTATTGTATTTAACTTCGTGGCAGCACTGATTACATACAAGCCTGATTTAGTACACCAAACTGCTGAAGGGAAAAGGCAGCAGGAAGGAAACGAGCAACTATATTCCTCAAAAAGGCTTTTGTTTGAGCAGGATTCTCCATTTGGGGTTAAAATTCCTTTTGCTCATAATTTTGGTACTATCATCTTTTGCACTGTAGATTGTTCAATGACATCATTGACTGCTTCTACACCTTTAAGTGTCAGTGGGAAGATAACTTAAAACTCACTTTCATTGTTCTTGAAGGCTGGAATCCTTATTTAGCATTGCTAAATGCTCTTAAGGGAGCAAAAATGTCTTGATAGAAGCACTTTTAAAAGATAGCATTTTGTGATTGCTCCTTACGTCTGAGCAAGAGCAGCCTCACTTTCTGTGCGATGGTGGTGCTTCATAGCCTTCCTGAGTTTATACTAGCGTTGTTAAACACGGGGAAGAACTGAAAGGCTGATGACCCTTATATTTTAATGTGCTTGTGTATTTCAAATTACACACACTATATTATTTTTAGAAGATTGTGGGTTCAAATGACAAAACCCAAAAGCTTAGTTTAAACATTTTGGCTGATATGGAGGCGAGTAATTTCTTTACTGTTTAGTCTCTTCTCCATGATGTGTGTGGTTCTTATGGGTTGTCAAAGGTAAGGAGCATGTCTGGAGCAAGGTGAAGGAATGTATGAATAGAAAGCACAAATGTGTAAACGTAACTGAGTTCTGCATTTGAGAGATGCAAAGATATCCCTTGTGCTTTTGAAGTTCTTTGTGATGTGGGACAAATGACTGTGAACAGAAGTGGCACATATAGTAACTCACTGCATATTTCTCATTCCTGCATGCCGGACTCCGCATCCTGGAGTTTCATTTCCTAGAGTGTTCACTCTTGCAGCTGAAAGCTTAAGTCAGCATGGGAAGGACAGGCAGTAAAGAAGCAGTGCAACATATACTTGGAATTAGACCACAGAAAATATAATATTTTGAAATTGTATTAGTAAATGAGTATATTTTTCAGGACTAGCTACATTGTTTAATGTAGCTACATCCTAGTACATACAACTGGATAAAAGGACCTAACAAATTCAGTTATCAAATATATTTACAATAAACCTCAATTTTCACATTTTTCTTCAAAATTTTAAATGGTTTAAACTGTGTGTTTTAGTCAATTATTAAATACTATAACTTTGATATAGGAGTTCCTTCCATTAAAAAAAAACCCCAAACATTCAAAGAAACCAAAGTGGATTGATTGATGAGTCTTTAGTGAAACTAAAACACTAACTCTAAAATGAAATACATGTCCATCTTTCTGCAGAGATTTGGATTTGTTTCATTTGGAACAATAATCTTGTGGCATATATGGTTCACTATGTTCAGCACTTGCTTAGTTTTAGTTTTTATTCTTGTTGACAGTGAGTCACAAGAAAGTATGCCATTTCTGATAATCTAATATTGTGTCCTGTAAACACTGGTTTCATTTGCCGTGGTGAGGACTTGAGTTCATGTGGTGGAAACTCCTGAATAGATTTTACAAGGCTTGATGTTCAGGTGCTTGCTTGTGGGTCTGGTACAATGTGCTATTGGGATGTTAATGGGTGGAACAAGACACACTGCTTAAAAATAGGTAAGGAATAACTACCAGACTAAAATGTATACATTAGTCAAAGCTCTTAAATGTATGCCTTTGATATCTTCTGTAGAAAAATATTTCAGCAGATGCCTTTGCATTATGATGATGTTTACAACCTTAACATTCAAAATCATGAGACAAGGATTTGGACTGGTCAGTTTTGGACCTTCACTGGTCAAGTTCTAAGGTAAAACAGCAGCAGTTGGCATTAAGCATATGTGGTTAATCCCGATGGACTCACCACTATAGATGGGTTCTTAACCTGTTTAATATGTAATCCCTCTTTCTTTAGACTGAGTAGCCAACCACTCATGTAAACAATTGGATAGAGTTTACACTGGTCATTTTGGAAAGTCAGATATGAGTCTTCAGTGATGAAAGATGTTTCCTTGCTGTACTAAGGTTGCATTAGGAACTTGGTACTTGGCTCTTATTTGCATACTAAATAATCCTGACTACCACTAATATTCCTTCTAAATCCTGATTAATCCTTGGTTTTATTCATTTGACTTATTCAGCCAGTGAGTTCCAGGAAAAGCAAGTCAAACGTTAGCACCAGACAAAAGGCACAGTGAAAAACCACTATGAACTCTGTAGTGCCAGCACATATAAGTGACACATTCTGTCGAGGTCCCTTCCGGAAAAGTAAATTATGGCATATTCTACTAAATACATTTCACTGATTAAATGCATTCATCTGCACACATGTACATACATGAAGTCACCATACACAGACCAATTAAAATTATGTGAATTAATTCCAAAATTCATATGAGATAATTAGAAACGTTGTATGATTCATGAGTGAGCAGCAAGGGTAAAGCAAGGATCATCTCTTTTAGAGAGCACAGAGAGCATTTTAATTAAACAATAAACTTTATAGTATAGATTGCAGATAGCACTTTAACATATTGCTAGTACCTAAGTGTGAACGCTGCACAGTAATTTAAAGGTGGCAGTTTCGATTAAGTGTAACTCTTTGTACAAAGAGATAGTGAAGAGAGTAATCAATTATCTAGTGCTGAGGATTACCAAACAAGGAAAGCTGAAGTGACAGCAAAAGGCAATGAATGCACAGTGGGAAAGGCAAGTTTGCAAATTTAAAGGCTTAGATGCAAGTACAGTAAACTGAGTAATGGGGTGTGCAGTAAGGAAAATCAGATGCTGCTGACATATGCCTCTTGCTGTTTGTGCTGCTGAGCATTGATACAGATACTGAGTGTTTGTAATGATGGCCTCAATTGGTACAAGGAAAAAGGAAAGGTGTGAGATAGTTATGTTGCTCAGTCTTTATAATATATGAATTAAGCTATCATGAGCATCGTTAATTATCAACTCAGGAGTGAGAGAGGGGTTTTAAAAAGCTAGTGATTAGTGCTGTGATTCAGTATCAAACACTGGCTGATTAGGTGTTGTTTGTGTGTGTGGTTGCTTGAGCGGTTATATTAAAAAGATGGGAAACAGCTATATTGATTCCTTTTTTAGTACAAGGTTGGTGAAAACATGCAGTCTGTCTTAAAGACTAATCACAGGAAAACCTTCAGTAGAGTAGCAGCAGCAAATAAAATGGCTTAATCTTGCTTACATTACTCTAATGCAGCAAAAGGCAAGTAAAGGGTGGGAGTGAGACTGAGAAATTATACACACTTTAAATCAAGGCACAGTTCTCACAAGCTGACTTTACTCTTCAGTAACCTAATACTCTTCCTCATGTACTGATGTTTTGATTTCATCAGAGATGGCTTATATGTAGTTGTCCTTCATAAAATTTCATCTTTTCATTTTTCAGCGTCAGTAGAATATGAAGAAACCAGCATGATTGTGATAAAAGCAGTTGGTATGTATTTATCTTGTAGGACAGACATAATTAAATGGTAGAGATTCTGAAAGAGAGAAGCAAGAGTATATTGCAAGTTTACTGTATCAAGGAGGGCATGTTAAATGTAGGTATATATCCTTGAGTCTTACCAGTAGCTGCTAGTGTTACCCCAGAAGAGGGGGTGGCTGAATTTCTCATGATCTGGGCTCTGCAGGTTTAGAGGCAAAATATAGAAGCTGCACCATCACTTCAGATATAGAGGTATAATCAGTTACAATTGGAAAGAGCAAGCTACAATAATGAACATATTCATTTGGTAGTAATAAACCATACTAAAATGGAAAAATATGCTATGTATTGAAGGAATTGCTTGCACAGCTTTAACAGGTGCAGTATTGTCTATTGAGTGGTATGAAGCTCCGTTTCAAGATTTATTAACCTCAGAGCTTACATATATCTAGTTCAACAAGCTAAACAAAGTGAATGAAATCACTCTATAAGCATTAAGCTCCTGATTTAACACTTCTGCTCATAACACAGGTGCATGATCACACACCCAGAACACCCAGGCTGACTGCTCTGAATATCCTGTCTTTGAATCAGAAGTTAAGAAATTCTGCCTCTGTCATCGGGTTGTGTTGTTGAAGCTAAAGAAAAGTACTTCTGTCAGTATTAGGCATGTCATGCTTTTGACTGCAATGGAGATTATCCTCTTGTATTGCTTCCACACTGTAGTGCAGAAGAAAAGAAGCTTTAGCTGAGGCTTAAGCAAAAGTCTTTCATTCCCCAAAAGAGCAGAGTATATGTTTAGCTATGCCTTTTAAAAATGACACGACACTTTTCACTTTTCATGTAACACCAAAAATGAGGCATATGTATTTTAAAATGAAACACAAATACAGGAGTAAAAACTAATAAAAATGTTATCATTCCCTAACAGTCTGTGAAGATAAAAAAATGATGGACAGTCATAAATACGTTTACATTCTCTAGCTAGCTATAAACAGTTGGAAGAATAGTCTGTGCTTTGCACTACTCATTACAACTCCATTAGCTTTTCAGTCCTGCTATTTCAAGATGTCTTTTGTCAAAATGTTTTTATTCATACGCAGACGTAGGTGTCTCAGAACATGTGGCCAACACAAAGAATACAGCAATTGGATTAAATACTATGTTACGAGGCTAAGTCTAGTGAAGCAATTTCGATTTGCTGTCAGCTGGATGACCATTGCTTACATCTATGTAGTTAATTTCTGAGGATCGAGTACTTGCTTGATTTTTTTTTTCCTTTTTACCAGCACTGATAATGACACCAGTAATAAGGCAAATTTTTAAAATAACAAATAAAGCAAAGGTATAAACTGAAGTTAGGCAGCTGTAGGTGAGTAATGACTGTTGCTTAATTTTCTAAGGGTAATGTCCAAGAAATTTGTGCTTAATTTTCTAAGGGTAATGTTCAAGAAGTTTGAAGTATCATGTATTAACAACAAGATATGTGTCCCTTGCTTGGTCTCAAAGAGAAGCTGCATTAACAGTCTCCAAGTATGCAGTTTGGTGCTGACATATCATGAACTGGAACTGTGATCCAAGTATGTGTTTTTGCATGACAGAAGATCTTGAATCTGTTTTGATGTGATTATCAGTGCGATATTTAAAGTATTTTCTGTGGCTCAGTACTGCAAAAAGTAGCTTGCTACCTTATAAATTTTCCAGTTTCTAGGAAGCTGGAGGGAAACTGAGAGAGCATTACTCAATTGTCAGAATTTAAAACATCCCAGTGGGATTATAATCCTGCCTGCCAGGCTCAGCCAAGACCCACTCTGAGAAGCCCCCTGAGTTCTTGGTCCCGGGGAGTCACTGGACCCTGCACCGGGAAACATAGGATTAGTTTTTGTTGGGGTAGGCAGGCCTTGACCAGCAAAGCAATGGTTTGTCACTGAAGCTGCTCACTAGGAATGCAGCTTCTGAGTCAGGCTGTTCAGTAGATTTAAAGTGGTTGTCTTCAGTAGCTTTAGCAGCACAAAACTCTCTGACTGCTCTCAAGGCTTTGAAAGTCTCAAGACCTACATCACTTTGATAATTCAGTAAGCCAGGGAGCAATTATCTCTTGAGATCTACTGTCATTTAAGCTGAGGATGAGAAATCTCAAAGAATGATCTGTGCTTTTGATTGCACAACTAACTGAGAAAAGCACCATATTCACAGGAAGATGTTGACTAATCAGAGTCCAGTAACAATTCATAACTTGCAGTATAATATTGTTGGCTGGGTTTGTGTGTGTGTTTTAAACTTCACATAAGTTTGTGCTGGGAATTTGCACCTTTTATTAGAGTTATTGGATTTTGACACTACTTAAAAGGAAATATCTGCAGGTTATGCGTAACATGGCTGTGGAAGGCTGAATTCATATTATATTCTTCTGGGACTCTGTATCAAGAGAGTTTTTGCTGAATGTGAAGAAAAACCATTTCACATAGTAAAATTGGAACCAAGAACAGTTTCCTGATGGAGGTAAGAGAAGTGAAAATCAAGATACAGATATATTTTGTTGATACATAGCTTTTTCTTTTTTCTTTCTTTTTTCTTTGCTATATATCAGCTGATAAATAAAGTTATTAAAGATAATTCTAGTCCCTTTACTATTTGAGGGAAAAGTGGTCTGTGCTCATGGGAGCAATTTGGTATTCTAAAAAGGCTTTCTCTAAAATGTTTATTGAAATGGAGAAATTATTCCCCATATTCTCTCCATTTAGAATGGAAATCTACTCTAACACAGTGAATGACCCAAGAAAATGAAGAGTGCAGAGCAAAACAGTTTTTGATGAAAGTATGGCAGAGGAAGGCACAGCAGGCAGAGTAAAACGATTTGAAGAAATGAGAACATGAAGTGCAAATATATGAAGAGGTAGAGATGACCACATTTTTCACTGGCAGAGTAATGATGACAATTTGAAAAGTGGTTTAGGTCAGTGACATGCAACACTGCAGGTGTGTTGCCATGGATCAACTCTTTTGGGAGAGTATATTTTCCCTTCACTTGAGATTGTCAGATCCCAAATCCTCTTAGAATCATAGAATCATAGAATAGTTAGGGTTGGAAAGGACCTCAAGATCATCTAGTTCCAACCCCCCTGCTATGGGCAGGGACACCTCACACTAAATCATCCCACACAAGGCTTCATCCAACCTGGCCTTGAACACCGCCAGGGATGGAGCACTCACACCCCCCCTGGGCAACCGATTCCAGTGCCTCACCACCCTAACAGGAAAGAATTTCCTCCTTATATCCAATTTAAACTTCCCCTGTTTAAGTTTTAACCCGTTACCTCTTGTCCTGTCACTACAGTCCCTGACGAAGAGTCCCTCCCCAGCAACCCTATAGGACCCCTTCAGATACTGGAAGGTTGCTATTAGGTCCCCACGCAGCCTTCTCTTCTCCAGGCTCAACAGGCCCAACTTCCTCAGCCTGTCTTCATACGGGAGGTGCTCCAGTCCCCTGATCATCCTCGTGGCCCTCCTCTGGACTTGTTCCAGCAGTTCCATGTCCTTTTTATGTTGAGGACACCAGAACTGCACACAATACTCCAGGTGAGGTCTCACAAGAGCAGAGTAGAGGGGCAGGATCACCTCTTTTGACCTGCTGGTCACGCTCCTTTTGATGCAGCCCAGGATACAGTTGGCTTTCTGGGCTGTGGGCGCACACTGCTAGCTCATGTTCATTTTCTCATCGACCAGCACCCCCAATCATCGACCAGCACCCCCAAATCTTGGCTGGTGCTACCTTTTATCCACGGTATCACCTGCACCAAGAGGTAGCTGGCCACTTGTGCACAGCTAGCTACTACTGTCTGAGCTCTGTCGCCTCCTGCCTATGGCCATGCTCAGCTAGCTGCTCAGATGGGCTTCACAGCTCCTATTCTTCAGTTATTTGGTGTTAGTAACGGCTGCTGTAGTGCAGAAAGACACATACAATGCCTGATTATCTGCCCCACCCAAAGAAAATCCCACCTGAAAGAAGCCTCAGCTCCTCCAGGCCATCTCTTAACCAGGCTGTTTTTCAGTTTGATGTTTTGTCTTTCATGTCTATGAGCTGCATTGTAGATTAGGGCAAATATTAATCCTAGGCATAGTTGGGTAAACTTAATACTCAGATGTTCATGTATCTTTACAATAATAGTGGTTAGCAACAACTTCCTTTTAATTTATTTTTTAAAGACTGAAATTTCCTCAAACATCGTAAAAACAAACCCTTAATTGCATGTTTCAGACCTGCTCATTAGTCTATTCATTTCCCTTTCATGTCATCACACCCATCTCAATTGCTCTGCCTATGACTTTTTCTTTCCTAGGCCTCTGTTACCAGGCTAATATATGACATTTTTAAATGTTTCTCAGGTGTGGAGGATTGGCTTGTCTATACGGTCACCCAGGGTCCGGCGCTTAAAATCCTGAGATCTTGGCGCTTTGACCGTCCTGTGGCTGCGATCAGGACCCGAGCAGAACTTACGTCTTCCCACCGTGGTGTTCAAGGGATCACGTCGGGGTCAGCATTTGTGGGAATCGCCGGGAGACGAGCTCATCCGATGATGACCGACTAGTCTCGTTTATTGCTAAGCAGATGGATACTTATATACCTTGCTTGCATGTTTATAGTTTGGTTACAGAGAGATCATTGGCTTATAGCTTTTACATGTTACAAGATCATTGGTTTATAGCTTCTACATTTTTTCAGCTACACCGTGCACCCCCCCCCCCCACCATCCTCCTTCTCATGCACTTATCGTTTAGTGGCCTTGGCTGTGATTGGTCATAGTATGTTGCTGTTTGCCGGTGTCCTTCATTTCCTCATTATCTGGCGTCAGAGGTTTGCACCATGTTCTACACAGATGTCTGGTTTCAGCTCGTTGATGGGAGCGTGACCTTTTGACCTTTTTCGACAAGCCAATCCTCCACACTCAGGAAAACGGAGAAGGCTGTTGTCCTGGGTTCAGCAGTAGCAGTCATTTTTCTCCTTCTTAGGAGCTAGTACAGTGCTGTGCTTTGATCTTTTGGCCTGGGAACAGTGCTGATAACGATGATGTTTTCAGTTGCTGCTCGAATGTTTGGTCTGGCCAAGGACTTTCTGAGCCTCATGCTCTGCCAGGGAGGAGGGGAGGCCGCGAGGAAGCAGAGACAGGACACCTGACCCAAACTGACCAAAGAGGTATTCCATGCCACAGCACGTCATGCCCAGGATGTAACCGAGAGTTACCCCGGAAGGGCTGGGACTGGAGGGTTGGATGAGGTATCGGTCGGTGCTTGGCTGGGGGGGAGTGGGGCGAGTTATCTGTTGGCTGGTGCTGAGGTGTTGTATACTCTTCCCTTGTTATTTCCTTTACCATTATTATTATTGGTGGTAGCAGTAGTGGTTTGTGTTATATCTTAGTTACTAAACTGTTCTTATCTCAACCCATGGGAGTTGCATTCTTTTCGATTCTCCTCTCCATCCCTCCAGGAGCAGGGAGAGGGCAAGAACGGGGGGGAGTGAGTGAATGAGGTTTGTGGTTGGGTTTAAACCACGACAGCTGTTTATAACATTTCAAGACCAGTGATGAGCAATGAATGCTTATAAGGTGTGATCATCAGTTTTAGGACAGCATATCTGTGTAGTGGAAAAAGTTAAAAAAAAAAAAAATAGGTAGGGAGATAGGCAAGTGCTTGCTGTTAGTGGTAGATTGATGGAGGTAAAAGCTATTCTAGAAGTAGAGCTACTCAGCATGACATCTGACATTGGCTTTTGTCTTAATGGAAATTAAGTATATTTTTATTTGCAATTTAACAGGACAAGAATGGCTTATGAATTGTGGGGTGGTTTTTTTTTGTTTGTTTTGAAATAGGGCTTGACTACTGCTACCTTGACCAATGTTTTCAATGGCATATTACTGAAAATTTAAGTGTTACAATAGCTGTGTGTTTTGCATAATGCAAAGTATAATTGAACGAGCATGTAAGGCAATTTGTAAGTGTTATACTGCTATCGGCATGATGCTAACAACACTTAAGAGATAATATGTTTTCTTTCTCATGTTTAACTCCATAGGGTTGTTATACCTGGTTAAGGTTAGTGTATTCATGATTACTTCATTGATTTAAACATTATCTGGAGAATAAATTGCATTAGTAACAACTTCAGGTGTAGGAAAAAAAAACCCCACATTGTTAACCTTGAATGGGAAAGAGGTTTTCTTTGAAAATGTAAAATGAATTTCATTAAAAAAAAAAAAAAAAGAAGCTTATGAAATGTCTTGAAACAGTAGGAAAAATCAGAGAAAGATTACGGAAAAATTTGTTGTCTGTGGGAAATAACTAAGCTAAACATCCTAATAAAACTTGTGATTAAAAAAATATTGATTCTTTACACAGATTTTACTGACATTGGGAATGCATCCATTCTTGGTAAGTGTGACTGCAGTATCAATGATGTGGTTAGCTCTTTGTTATGCCTAAAATATAAATGATTAATAAGGTTATCAAGGACTATCAGGAAAATTCAAGTAACCTCAAGTATGCTTGTGTGCCTGTTGATCAAGTCTCAGTGAAAGTTAGGTGAGGACAGCTGTGTCCTCATGCTCTCTTTTTCAGTCAGTGTCTTCTTGTTCATTGTCACAGTGACAAATGAAAGCATTTCATGGAAGCAACTGTCAAAAGCCCTCTTGCGAGCCCTGGATTTTCTATTTCTCAGTCAACAGCTGCCATGAAATATGACTTCATATCAGTAAGCTACAGCTCTGTGATCAAATGGGCTAGCTGTTAGTCACTGGCTGGTGGCCATTTAGATGGTGAATGATGGGGTCTAGTTGGCCATTTTTCACTGAAGGAGGAAATAAGTCTCTCTTTATAGGCTACCTCATACTACAAACATGGAATATTTATCTGTGACATAAAAGCCTATTCAAACAGTGCAGTGTCAAACTCACTCTAAACTGATGTGCAGGCTGATTCATAAAAAGGTGCTTGGCCTGTAACCTGCTGGCAATGAGGTTTCCAGAAACTTCTTTGCATCCATGTTACTCAGAAAAGGAATGTATGAAATTTATTATTATGCATGGTTCTGGTCTTAATAATCAGTAGCTGCCTGCTATCCGTGCGTTTTTCTTCATTTCTTCCACCCGATCTTTCATCTTCTATACCTGACTATACAAAACCTTCATTTAATAGAAAATGAGTTAATGCATTTCTGGTCATAAGCAAGCAGTGTTGCTGGGTGGGAAGTACAAATCTCGAGTGAGGCATAAAATTCTTCAGGGAACGAAATGGGTGCTCACCATTAGTGGTAGTGTTAGTACATGAAAGAAAACACAGGTTAAACTTCTGGGGAAGTGAAATTGAAGGTTATCCAGAGCATGAAATTAAAAAAGAATCTATAATATAACGTAAAGAAAGAAAAAGACATCTGGAAATTATCTAACTCATCTTTTTTTGTAATGTCACTGCTTTCTCCTGATGAATATCCAGTGAAAAATCCATGTGTGATGTATTTTTCTGATGGTCACTAAAGTGAAGAGAATAAATTATTTTAATGAATGGAAAGTAATTTGATATCAGCCAGTGTTGCAAAAGGATAAGAGGTTTTGGAGTAGAATTCAGCCTGTCAGATTTGTCCCTCTGCTCTCTTTTGCCAGTTCCTCTTCTTTGTCACAGAAAAGAGTTGACTATTATTTTAGCAATTTTTATATTTTTATTTTTTAATGTTTAGGAAGATAATTGCAAAAGAGTGGCTCTCTTGTTAATAAATCAAAACCTATTAGTAGATTTATGTCCTTCAAATTAATGATTTTTTAATTGTTATTATTTACTCATAGATTTATTTGCATTATGTAGTACTTGTCAAATGCTGATTTCTGGAAAATCAACTCAGCACTTTGACCAATTGAATCATATCTGACCTTGCTTTGATGGCAGAAGCTTTGACTTAGGGTTTGGAGTTTTCAAATCACTATTTACATCACTTTGGTATTTCTTTTCAACATCAGTTCTGGGACCTTGTTTGTGTTTGTATCATCTCACAAAAATGTCCAACATCTGTTTCGTATTTCAAGCTGACCTTGTCAATGGGAAATGAATTTTCTAGCCAAACTAACAAACCGAAATTTTATGGTTGGATAAATTTACTCAATCTATCTTCAAAACTTTTTTAAGGATATCCTGTATTTAAGCATAACATTATCTCTTTCACTCATATTTCCACTAACCTCAAAAGAAAAACTGCTGTTGGATCTCAGTACAGTAGGGTAAGCTAGTTTTAGTCACTTTGAGGTAAATTCAAAATCTGCAAGTTTCAATCTCTAACCCTTGTGAAAATTGGACACAATTTATGTTACTTTTGCCTTTGGTCATGCCATAATTTAGACAGGTATGATTTCTACAAACCTTTGTCATTCAGAATATATAAATCATTTGATCTGTGCTAGAGCCATCTCAAATTTAACTACATGTGGGTCAGCACAGAAGCCAAACTGATCATCAAAGCCAGAACGACATGTCCTTATTCTCTCTTTTTCAGTCAGTATCTTCTTGTTCGTAGTCACAGTGATGAAAGCATTTATATACAAATAACAGAAATAATGGATGGGGGTGGTTACTTCAAACTTGACTAAATCATCAGAACTCACAATCTATTGTCAAGAGCCCCAGTGCCTCATGGACACTCACCCCAAACCCTAGAGACAAAAAGTCCTGCATATTTATGAAAATTCATAAATGCAGCGCTTAGTCATGTTGCCAGTTGAGCATAGGTGAGTGAGAGAGGAAGTCTGTGGTGGATAAATCATGCGGATATTGCAGGATACAAAACCCATCAGTGTTCATTCTGTCTGGGAACAGGATTTGTGGAATGAAAAATACAATGCTGACCTTGCTATTAGAGTAAAGTTAGAAAAGCTTGAAACAGGCCCTGGAGCTATGTGAACTATTTCTAAAGACTTTTGTGTGTGTGTGTGTGTGTGTGTGTGTATTAAAGAAATAAACTGACTCATGTCATTTTGCCTTTTCCATCTGGGAGGATGTATTTCTCCTTGGCATCACTGACATATTCTTTCTCAAATGTTCATGGAGAGATATCTTTCAGTGAAAAATTCAGTGACGACATTTAAAATAGGGAAAGGGGCACAAGATCAAAAAAGGAGAGGCATACAAATTGATATTCACAATTGAAAGTCAAAATTTTAAGTTCAGTAACACATTGACATTCCTTTACTTCAAGCTGTAGTCTGGTTCGTGTGACTCCACAAGTGCATATTTGAAGTCATATACATAAATGCAGTTTGCAGAATACAAAAAAGTTTTATACAATACTGTTGTCTGGACTGACCTGGCAGAGCTTTCACAAACAGCTTTCACTTACCAGAGGTCTTGAGAGGAAAGGAATAGTTTCAAGTCTGTCTTTTATATGAAGTTCCTCTTGTTAAATCACAGACATTTTGGGTATTGAGCCTGGAACACACTGCATGTTTTGTTCATGCTCTTAACCACTCCACGGCTTAATTCCAAACAGCTAACTTAAAGTGCAGCTAAGACCTTCTTCATATAAGTGGGTATGAGACACATTCTGAAAGAGGACCTAATAGCAGCCTTCCAGTATCTGGAGGGGGCCTATAGGGATGCTGGGGAGGGACTCTTCGTCAGGGACTGTTGTGACAGGACAAGGGGTAATGGGTTAAAACTTAAACAGGGGAAGTTTAGATTGGATATAAGGAGGAAATTCTTTCCTGTTGGGGTGGTGAGACGCTGGAATGGGTTGCCCAGGGAAGCTGCGAATGCTCCATCCCTGGCGGTGTTCAAGGCCAGGTTGGATGAAGCCTTGTGTGGGATGGTTTAGTGTGAGGTGTCCCTGCCCATGGCAGGGGGGCTGGAACTAGATGATCTTGAGGTCCTTTCCAACCCTAACTATTCTATGATTCTATGATTATGTCACAATTAAGTTTGCTATGGTTTTTGGCCTTTAACCTGCCTTGTTGACATGTCACATGAAGTGACCAGTCTTGAAATTTTTAGTATTGCGTGGCCTTAGGCCTTATTAGCACTGAAGAAAGTATGTATGATCTGAATATGAATCTGAATAAGAAATGAAGTCACCTGCTTGCAAAATCTAGATGTACGTTGTTCTCAGTGGTGCAGATTTAGGAATTTTTATTATTTGTTATTCTTTGGGTAAGGTATTAAGAACAGCATGCTGTGCTATGAAATGCATTAAACAAATTTTGATCTTCAAGGTAAATATGTATGAAGGAGTTCTTCACTGTTCCTGCATGTGACATTACTGTAGGTTACCCTGCTCTTGCAGGGGGGTTGGACTAGATGATCTTTTTAGGCCCCTTCCAACCCTTGGGATTCTGTGATTCTGTGATTCTGTGATATGTTAGCTATGAAGCCTGTATATGTCTTCATTATATGCTAATTGCAACAAGGCCCAATGTTTATTTGGAATAATTTACTTTCATCAGCTTGGAAAAATACCTGCCAATCTGATACCTCAAATTTCTTAACAATTTAAATTTCTTCCATTGATTCTTAGCCAAATCTCTGAGCTTTAGTTTCAAGAATAGAAACTCCAGACTGTGGCAGCAGATCACTTAAAGAATGCCTTTGCCAGGCATTTAAATTTTTGCTATTAGCTCATGAATTTTGTTTTGAGCAAATGCATTATTTACTAGCATGTTAAATCATAGTTCTTGCTGTAGCTACTTTTAGATCCTGTCACAGGTGTTCATGAATGAATGGAAAATAACAAATATGGTAACTATACTTAAGCAGGAGCAGCACAGGGAAAGGAGTTGGAGCAATTTAGTATAATGGAAGAGCAGGAAAGAAGAGAAATAGTAGCAAACTGATTAAATACACTCAAATGTAGATTGTATGAGACTAATCTGTGATCTGCTATATAACTGATTGGAGGAAAGAAATGTGGTAGAACTGAATCACAAAGATTTCAGTAATTTATATGCCATCACAAAGCAAAAATGTTAGTTCAAATCTGATGACGTGAAGGCTGTTAGGAACTTTGTTTTAGTGAGTGCAGGTGAGAAGATGTGATAACTGCTGAAAAGAGCATGTGGCAGATTTGGACGTGACTTACAAGCAGAATTCCTTAAGAACTGCAGGCTGACCATATTAGAGAGAAAAAGAAAATTAGCAATAGTTTAATCGAACTTGTGCATTCAATAGAGTTAGAAAACTCGTATAGAGAATGGGACTGGGTTTCAGACATGATGAATTGGATGATTTTCAGGAATAGGGTATTGGAAATTAAATGAAGCTGAATGGCATGAAATCCAAGGTCATTCATATGAAGACAGAATTTTTACATATGAAGACAGAGAAATTGGAAATAACTAAAGGCATAAATATGTGCGTGCATTTATTCAATTACCTACAGAGTCTGTATTGTCCATGTGATCTGTCTTTGTAAAATGTAGTTGTGACCTTAGGTTATATCAGGAATGATGTTTCCAGGAGAAATAGCAAAATATTAATGGCATTATGTAAGGCATTGTCAGGAGACCTTATCTGGAATACTGAAAAAAATACCTAGTTAGACTTGAAACACGTTCAGGAAAGGTTTAGGAGGATGGGGAACCTGAACATATAGTTATGGTTCTGTCGTTTGTGTATATGGCTTTAGTAGATACATGCTAGTTAGTACAAATTTTAATAATGTTGGAGGTAAGTGCCGTAGGAGCATCTCAGAGTTCAGGATAAGAAAATAGCCCAGGTGTTAATTCAGTTTCTCAGACAGCTCTACAACTCCCACTGATCTGTGTGACCATGAATAATTTCAGTCTGGAAACTGAAGACAGTTGCTAGCTATTTGAGTGGATGGATTAATAAAATTTCTTTCTGGTAAGAGAAGAAAAGTAAATGCTGGAACACTTTTAAGACTAAATTTGAGCAGTTAATGAAAACAAGATGCAAAGACATTATGCTGATCTTGTCAGTTGCACTTCAGAAATGCAGTTTTATTTGGTATAGCACTTTCAAAGTTTACCTTTGAAATATTGCAATATAATATGTTACTGAGTCTCCAGTGGGATACTTTTCATTATGATTTTGTAATCATTACAGACTTTAACCAAGATGATGCTGAAACACAAAACAATCTCTTCTTTTGGTTATTAAAACCAGAAACAAACTGCAAATACTATTCCAGCATTTCTGAGACATGAAGAAGAAAAAGAAGGCTACATATGACAAATAGGCTGTTAAACATACATACATAAGAGTGCACTCTGTTTAGAGAGGTCATAGGCATCTTCAGGCTCTACAGTTGTAAAACACCATATAACTGCCTTTTTTTCTCACCCAGATTTTAAGTTTTGGTCCTTAGTTGCTACTGTCATGGTTAAAAAAGATCCATACGCATCCTCTCACTTATGCAACTGGTTATGCTAGCTTTATCTTCAGTCAGCCAGATCCAATGATTTGGACTCAGTCAACAAATTTTCGTCTTCACCTAGCTTGGATGGAAAAGAGAACATCAACAATATGAGCTAGAACAGCCACATTCACAAAGTCGATTCTACAATACTTAAGATATGTGAGGTTGAGAGTGAATTTAGTTAGACTGAAACTAATAAAAGGGGTGGGTGGGTAAATAAAGTGCTGAAAAGAGTTTTATTTTCCATGGTAACAAACACAATGCAGCTTCTGAGTATATTATGCTGAAAGAAGAATAAAACACAAAAAAAAAAGATAAAAATGAAGCAGCCAGTGTGAGGATACTGGTATCGCAATAACCTCCTTGACATTTTTATTAATCTTGTCAGCTTAAACCATAGTATTATAATTGTATTACAATTATACAATGTTAGAAAAAGAAAAGTCTTTGGTTTGAGCTTTGCAAAGATTTGTAGGCATGACAATGTAATTTAAAAACCAGTGAATTTTCCTTTCTTACTTGCTGTTTCATAATATACAGTGGCAGACATTTTTGTCGAATATAGGGTGGTATCAAAGTTCCCTCAGTGTGGCAGAGCTGGTAGGTTTCACTGCTGTTTGCTAACACAAGCAAAGTGCTGAGACTGAGGAGGAGGCCATGACGCTGGAGGCACTGGACTGCTGCACGCACCTTCTTTGTCACATTCCTCCTTTTGTCTGACCTGTTCTGCTTCCAACATGGTTAAATCCTTCTTACTTCCCAGACTTCAGGTATCTCACAATATTCTCACTTAATCTGTACTCCATTTCTTCACAAGGTAAGTTATATCTTCTTCCTTTTACCTATTTTCTTGTCCCACTAATGTACAGTTGGCTTAACTCAGAATGGAAACCCATTTTCCCTCACTCCCGCCACCTTAATATTCATGAGTATTCCTCCTGTCTGTTCATCCTTGTTACCTCCCCAACCTTTTCACATAGGTTTAATGCTTTCCTTCATATTGAAGCTTCATATGTGTTATTTTGCCTTCAGCAGTGCGAGAGAGACAGATAACCTGCTAAAACATATCTGATGCAGGGAGAAATTTTGGAACATACATTTTTTTGAACTTCAGCAGGACGTGCAGGACTGACAATGCTTCAGGCAACTGAAGACTGATACTCATCTTAATAATACCATATTCCAGTTGTGACTAAAACATTAATTATGAGATTGTGTGCTGTGTTTCAGCTGTGGTTGATCTGAAAATTAGTTAACTGTATAGCTGAAATTCACCATCTGAAAACTCTAATTTATTCCCAAATGTTTTCTTAAAGGCTTTACTGTACTTGAAAAGCAGAACTTTTTTTGGTGGATGCTGGTAGGAGATTTTCCACAGATACATGTGTCTTAATCACTGAAGTCATTATTAGTGGTTATACAGGTATACATTGGAGACATCTGAGAACAAATACATTGCTGTTAGGGTATTTCTGTCATACTAAAGAGGTTGGGTATAGATACTGGGTTTAACTTCACTGTCTGCAGTACATTTTTTGTCTTCAGCTGAGACACAGTGAGTGACCAAGTAGCTATTACTAAATTATTAAATCAGTGACCTACAATGAGATAAACTTAATGGTATTTTTGTTAGGAAAGGTCACCCAGTCTGTTATGAGGAGCTAACTGAAAATAAATTCCTTAGTTAAAGCCATTTTGGCCTTTCAATTTTTTACTCCATAACTATAGTTGCAAACAAATAAAGTATTAGCTAAAGAACATTCAGGCGCTGATCCTTCTTGTGATGAAGCCAATATTCTCAGGAAATGAGACTCTGGTAGTTTACCACATTTAATTTCATTTTGACACTGAAGGAATTAGAGGGGTGAAAGACTAGCCCAGGGCTTCCTAGACAAGAATCAACTGTCTTTTTCTAACAATTATTAGCATGTTAACCCTAAGACTGCATTGTGATACTGTGTTCATTATAACACTTCTAACAGAAATTTGGTTCTGCAAAGGTCTGTGAGGCAGGGAGCTACCAGGTGGCTTTAAAACAGTTGCTCCCTGAATGCCCTCATTCTTAGCTCAGTCAGCTGGAAATCAGAAGTGAAAGTGTTTTCTGCTCTGGCAACCTAGACATGGAAGTTCTGTTAAGAATTAAGGAAGCAAGGTCATGCAAAATACTTTTGGTTATAGTCCTATATCTGTGTCTTTCATCAGGTTTATATGTTCTTTAGCTCTTATTTGTCTGCTGGCTGTAGAAGAATGTTGATTTCCCATTTCCTAAATGTAACAGTTCGTAAGCCTTTACCTTTTTATTACTATAATTAATTGTGTTTTGCATAATGCTACAATAACAGACTTTGTGTCTGATGTGTGATGTATTTGAATAAAATTAAAATATTATTCGATTATATGAATTGTGGATGATTTTGGAATGGTCTACAGTTGCTTCAAACTAAAAATTATAATAAATTGTTGGCGAATGTTTATATTAATTCTTTATGATTGCAAAGCAATGCATTTATTTGATGATGCTTCTGTTATGAAAGCCGAAGAGCATTTCAGGTGAATTTGTTATATTTTTCTTGAGCATCCCTTATTTCATACAAAAAGATTAAAGATGTAACAGCTGCTGAAACTAGTTTTATTTTAAAACTTCAAGGCCATTTTTTATTTTAAGTTATTCTTTTTTTTTTTTCTGGAGCCATTCTTTAAAGAAGTCATTTTTTCCTCTGTTTTAATTATTCATTCCTCCCACCCCCTCCACCTCCCCACCCCCAGCATGTATGCCACATTTTAAAAGGGCAACTCTAAGGGAAGCTTATTTTTCTGACACTGAAATTGCTTTCTCAACTAAGGAATAAAGCTGAATTGCTGCTACCTTGATTGCATTCCTAATAGTATTTGATCTCAGATGATTCTTTAAGTACTTTGTAAATCAGATTCCTAAGGATGGTGTCTTGACCTACATTTCGAGCAGTGGGGGTAGAAATATGTAATTGTTTTGCAAAAAAGAAATGATGAAGAATTTTCTACGAGCATTGAGAGTGAAAGGGATATATTAGTGGTCATTACTGAGTGGGCCTGCTGAGATCAAGAATGCAGAAATCCTTTATTATCTGCTAATTTTCTCACTTGTTTTTACATCCTAAAAATGTCATTTTACATGTCTTTAAGTTCCAAGCATTCAGTTGCAAGGTGCCCAGGCACTATATACATCAAAAAATAGCTCTTTAACCTCCAACAGAACTGCATCATTTTATTAAAATTCTCTTCACTTTACAGAAATAGAAGAAAAAGAAAAAAGAAGCAATTTTCCCTGACAAAAAAGAAGACAAGAATCCCTGAGGAAAGACCTTTTTGGTTCTCCACATTTGCTTAATAATAGCACTTTATGATCATTTAAAAATAGAAGGAGGATCTTCTGAATGATGGGTCCAACTCTGGGTAGATATTGAATAGAGTATTATGAAACTGTAAAGAAAACATTTGGAATAAGACTGTGCATGCAGAGGTCTGATTAAAGACAAAATCAACTATCTCTTAGGGACAGTCCTTCTTACAGTCCCCTACCAAATACCGATTTTCAGTCGTTTAAGTCTGCATGTGAAACCTGGCTTTAGTTATTTAGTGCTAGCTTCACTTCTTTACTTAAAGGTGGCGTTCTGAGGCACTGCAATATGCTGTGGACTAAAACTTTTGTTGATAGGTGCTACTAGTTGACACATAGAGGAATATAAACATGAAAAAGACTCAACAAACAATTAAATGTAGAGTTGTCCCCAGATGGGCTGATTCAGCTGTTCTGATATTGATAAATCCTTCAGCAATATGAAAAAGAGATTAACTACTCAGACTTTCAGCTTCGGGTTCTAAACATATTTGCCTTTTTCTTTTTATCAGAAAAATCAGGTGGGAAAGGATAAAACTATGTAGCGGGGATAAATGAGGAAACAACAGTTTATAAGTAGATTTGTCATAAGTTGTTTGGCCTAGGAGAGAGCAGGTTTCCTTCAGTCTCTGAAAGATGTAGAGGTTTTGTACATCAGTGTTCCTTAGTACCACATATCCCCTCTCACTCCTCTAAACCTCAACCAAATGACAGTTTAGACTAGTTGTGTCTTCCAGAGGTTAGTTCCATGGTAGCTTATTCAGTAAAGCTATTAATAAGGTTAAACATCTCTAAGTGTCTTGAGAGAAACTGTATTTAGCTTACAAAAAGCAGAAAGGCTCCTGAGAGTCATACTTTCCAGGGAAGGTGAGAAAGTACCAGGTAAGGACTGTTCTTGCTCCAGTGTCCTCATATCGTGGATGATTACTAAGTTCTTTTTAAGTACAAATTTTTTTTCAAACACCTCTCTCATTTCTGATTTTTGGAAAAATCTTTCAATTGTACGTTCATTTGATTCCCATTCAATGGGTAGCATTAAGGGTAGCATTAAGTGACATTGGTACTAATACCTGAAGATCATTAATGCAAAGTGTATGACTTAATTTTCAAGACTGTAATGGAGCTATTAAGTTCTAGGCTATATTTCTGTCTGTACGGTGTGTTCAAGGCAAGTATCAAATGGCAGTCTACTTGATTACTACACAGCTTACAGTTCTGGGATTTTTCCTTTTTTTCCAAACAGCTTCGTGCTTTGGATGTGCAGAAATTTATAACCCAAGGGAATGATACTTCAAGGTTAACACAGTCAGCCTTGAAAATCCTCCTCCAGAAAAATTATATATTACCCTATATAGGAACAGCTGTGATACAGGACAAACATAAAATATTGCAAGTATTTTAAGTGCTGTATGAATTGCTTGTATTTTTGTTTTCTCTCCACCTTCCTACCGTACTTGGGAGAACTGGTTCCATTTGAAGTTTGGTTTTGTTTTTTTTTTCCATCGTAATGACACCTGGCAATGTTGTAGATGAAGCATGATGATGTGAAAGGAAATTATTTAACATACCTGAAATCACACGTACGTGGAGAAATAGACTGCTTTCAAGTGACACTGACAGGATCTTGTGCTTTTATTGCAAAACAGAATTAAAAACTTTTATGGCTCTTGGCCATGGAGAAAAATAAGAGACAAATTGGATTTGCCTTCTGCAGAAGCCAGGAAGTTAACCTTTTTACTTAAAACATGCTTAAACAGACTGTATTGATATCTGAGTTGATTGGTAATGCAAAGTGGAAAGAGTACTATCAACCCCTAATTCATCTTAAGACAGATGAAGAGCCAAAATGATGCCAGATACTGTAGCTAATCCTGCTCTTGACTCTGTGACTTGCTAAATTAATAGAATTAAAAAGAGTTAAGAGTGAAGTGTCCAAAAAATACTTTCTTATGGCAACTTTTAGAGAACTGTGAAAACAAAAAATAACATAGGTGCCTATTTATGCCTACAAATGTGGAAATCAGGGGCAGAAAAGGATTCAGAATACAATCTCTTAAATCCAGGCTGTAAACTCTACTTTCTGACACATTCTTTCTCCAAGCTGTTACATAGACAAATTGGCTGATTCAGTAATAGAAATTTGCAGCTTTCTGAAATATTTCAAAATCAATCTTGTTCAAAAGGAAGAGACATCCACTGAAATGTAAGCAGCATGCAGGCCTAGTGTTCTATTAGTCCTTACATTCTGATTAACACCTCTGCAGACCTCTGCCTTTTTTATCTTCTTGTGCTAACAAGTGCAGTGAAGAATAAAATTTATTTAACCCTCAAATTAAAGTATAGCAATTATTCTGTAAACCAATGCTTTTAAAATAAAACTTATTTTGCTTTACATTAACACCATAAGTGCGCAAATTATGTGAAGATAGTGGCAACAAGTTTTGAAAAAGTTTAAATTTTATTATGAGTTCTTGTCTGATTACATCCTGAAATCAGGTACTAGATGAAGCATACCATCACTAGCATAAATGTGGAATATATTACCTTGACATCTACTGTTACATCTCTTTCTGGAATAGGCATCTACAGTGATATTACACAATGTAATGTGAGAATCATTAGTAGAGTGTGCATTATGACAGAAAAAAGGATGCATATTTGCATTATATATCTTGCTGCAGTATTCAAGCCCTTCTATAGAACTTGCTCTGAATCTTGGTGGGGAAATATATCAGAGATTGTTACAGTAGATTATATTATTATATAATTATTATATATATTAATTATAATTATATTATTCTATATTATTCAACTATACTTTTTTACCAGCTAAACAGAAATCTTAATGGGATTCTCTTTTTCTGTTTTTTTTTTCCTTTTTGTATATGAAGTAAAAAAAAAAGTCATAATTTTATAACATGGATATGGATGGTTTCTTTGAACCTTATTTCTGAGATACTTTATTACTGGATAATGGTTGAAAGTCTGCAAATGTGAAATTTCCTTGCATGGAAACAAGGACAGAAAGCTTTTATCATTTACTGTTTCTCCTTATTCACAGAGTTGCTGTTGTAGTACAGGGCACAAACTTCATTTACACCATCAGTTAACCTTCATGCAGGTTTGATGATTTGTAAAATCATAGAATGGTTAGAGTTGGAAGGGACCTTAAAGTTTACCTAGCTCCAACTCCCTGCCATGGACACTGACACCTTCCACTAGACCAGGTTACTCAAGACCTCATTTGTTGTCATGGTTTAACCCCAGGTGGCAACTAAGCCCCACACAGCTGCTTGCTTGCTCATTCTCCTCCAGTGGGATGGGGGAGAGAATCAGAAGAGTGAGAGAAAACTCATGTATTGAAATGAAGACAGTTTTACAGGTGGAGCAAAAGCTGTGCATGCAAGCAAAACAAAATAATGGATTCATTCACTGCTTCCCATTATCAGTCACGTATTTAGCCATGCCCAGGAAAGCAGGGCTCTATCATGTGTAATGGTTGCTTGGCAAGACAAACGCTATCACTCTGAACATCCTCCTTCTTCCTTCCTTCTTCTTCCCCCAACTTTATTTGTATGTTGAGAAATATGTCATATGGTATGGGATATCCCTTGGGTCAGGTGGGATCGCCTCCCAGCTTCTTGTGCCCCCATAGCATACTCACTGGTGGAGTGGTGTGAGGAGTAGAAAAGGCCTTGGCTCTCTGTAAGCACTGCTTAGCAGTAGCTAAAACATCCCTGAATTATTAACACTGTTTCCAGCACAAATCCAAAACACAGTCCCATACTAGCTACTATGAAGAAAATTAATTCTATACCAGCCAAAACCAGTACATTCATTTTTTCATAAATTTCCTCCCCAGCTTCTGTTGTGTTACGGAAAAATCTCACCAATACTCCTCTAATGGTATACAGTAGCTTGTGATGATATTACGCACGGAGGAGAAAATTAAATCTAATTAATCTATTGGTCAAATCTTTGTTGTGCATGAACATTATCCACTCAATGATGGGGCTGAGCTGTCAGTCAGACATTTTGCATGGTTTTAGAATTTTTTTCCGTAAAGGAGAACTGAATGAATCCTATGAGCTTCAATAACAATGGCAAAAGAAGTAAGATGTGGAATTACCAACCTAACTGAGCCTATATTCAAACATTAGAAAGTGCAACAGCTGGGCAGCTATGGAAGAAATTGTTGATTAAGCCTAAACAAAGTTAGGCATGGAGAGTAAATCTGGTCAAAAATTTTTTTTGATTCTCAGAAATCGAGTTGTGTGATGAAATCCAGTGGCTTCCAGTAGGTGTAAGTACCTCTAAGTTCCTCATGTTTTGTGGCAGGGCCTCCTTAGACCTTGCTACCACTACTCATTTAAACTCCATAGTTCAGTCCCACCTCTGCCAGCACTACTACTTCATCCAATCCAGTGTTTCAAAAGCTCAGGCTGTCATCTTACCATATTCCCTTATTACCTTCTTTTCCTCCCTTGAAACACTGGAAAATTCATACTGGCATGCTTTAGGCACTTGATCTTATACATGATATTACATGATACGCAGAGATATTCCAGCTGCTCCAGCCAATGAGCCGGCTTCATTTGGAGCTCGGCTCAGATGCCTCTATACAAACGCCCGTAGCATGGGGAACAAACAAGAGGAATTAGAGATGTGTGCACATCTATGGGGGTATGATATAACAGGCATTACAGAAACATGGTGGGATGGCTCCTATGACTGGAGTGTTGGAACGGAAGGTTACAGGCACTTTAGAAAAGACAGGCCTGGCAGGCGGGGAGAGGGAGTTGCTATTAATGTTAGGGATAAGCTGGAGAGTATGGAACACTGTCTTGGGGACAGGTGAGCAGTCGACAGAGAGTTTGTGGGTCAGGGTTAAAGGGGGAACAGCGATGGGAGACATTACTGTTGGGATCTGTTACAGGCCATCTGATCAAGAGGACTCTGTGGATGAAGCACTCTATAGACAGACAGGAACAGCCTCATGCTCACAGGCCCTTGTTCTCATGGGTGACTTCAACCACTCTGTGACCTGTTGGAGTGACGGTACAGCCCAGCACAAGCAATCCAGGAGGTTCCTCGATTGTGTGGAAGACAACTTCTTTTTGCAAGTAATACAGGAGCTGACAAGGAGAGGTGCCATGCTTGACCTCGTGCTCACCAACAGGGAAGGGCTGGTGGGAAATGTTATGTTCCAGGGCAGCCTTGGATGCAGCGATCATGAGAGGGTTGAATCTGAGATCCTCAAGACAGTGAGAAGAGCGTGCAGCGAGCTCACTGCCCTGGACTTCAAGAGAGCAGAATTTGGCCTCTTCAGGAACCTGCTTAGTAAGGTTCCATGGGGTATAGCCTTAGAGGGCAGGGGGGCCCAAGACTGTTGGTTGATATTGAAGGATCACCTGCTACAAGCTCAGGAATGTTGCATCCCAGATAAAACTAAGTGCAACAGGAGGGCCAGGAGACCTCCTTGGATGGATAAGTAGCTGCTGAGGAAAATTCAAAGCAAAAAAAGACTCTTATAAAAGGTGGAAGCAAGGACAGGAGGCCTGGGAAGAATACAAGGATGTTGCCTGGGAAGCTAGGGACCAGGTTAGGAAAGCTAAGGCCCAGTTAGTATTAAACTTGGCTAGGGATGTGAAAGGTAACAAGAAGGGATTCTATAGGCACATTGCAAATAAAAGACAGACTAGGGACAGTGTGGGCCCTCTCTGGTAGCTCTCAGGAGAACTGGCTACACAGGATTTGGAGAAGGCTGAGGTTCTGAATGACTTCTTTGCTTCAGTCTTCACTGTCAAAGGCTCTGACCACACCACCCAAGTCTTGGAAAGCAGACACAGGGACTGTGAGAATGAAGACCTTGGGCCCACTGTAGGAGAGGATCTGGTTTGAGACCATCTTAAGAGCCTGAACGTGCATAAGTCAATGGGACTTGATGAAATCCATCCACGGGTCCTGAAGGAGCTGGCAAATGAAGTTCCTAAGCCACTGCCCATCATATTTGAGAAATCATGGCAGTCAGGTAAAGTTCCCAATGACTGGAATAAAGGAAATATAACCCCCATTTTCAAGAAGGGAAAAATGGATGACCCCAGGAATTACAGACCAGTCAGTCTCACCTCTGTGCCTGGCAAAATCCTGGAGCAGATTCTCCTGGAAGGCATGCTAAGGCACATGAAAAGCAACGAGGTGCTTGGTGACAGCCAGCATGGCTTCACTAAGGGGAAATCCTGCCTGACCAATTTGGTTGCCTTCTATGATGGCGCTATGGAACTGATAGACAGGGGTAGAGCAGTTGATATCATCTACCTGGATTTGTGCAAAGCGTTCAACACTGTCCCACATGACATCCTTCTCTCTAAATTTGAGAGACATCAGTCTGATAGGTGGACCCCTCTCTGGATAAAGAACTGGCTGGATGCCCACATACGAAGAATTGTGGGCAATGGTTCAATATCCATCTGGAGACCAGTAACGAGTGGTGTCCTTTAGAAATCGGTGTCGGGACTGGTCTTGTTCAACATTTTTGTCGGTGACATGGACAGTGGGATTGAGTGCACCCTCAACACGTTTGCCAATGACACCAAGCTGTGTGGTTTGTTTGATTTGTTTGTGTGGAGGGAAGGAATGCCATCCAGAGGGACCTTGACACGCTTGTAAGGTGGGCTAATGCCAACTTGATGAAGTTTAACCATGCCAAGTGCAAGGTCCTACACCTGGGTAGGAACAATCCCAGGCACAGCTATAGGTTGGGCAGGGAAGAGATTCAGCCCTGCAGAGAAGGACTTGGTGTGTTGTTAGATGAGAAACTGAACATGAGCCGGCCTCAGTGTGCACTCACAGCCCAGAAAGCCAACCGTATCCTGGGCTGTATCAAAAGGAGCGTGACCAGCAGGTCAAAGGAGGTGATCCTGCCCCTCTACTCTGCTCTTGTGAGACCTCACCCGGAGCATTGTATGCAGTTCTGGTGTCCTCAACATAAAAAGGACATGGAATTGTTGGAACAAGTCCAGAGGAGGGCCACGAGGATGATCAGGGGACTGGAGCACCTCCCGTATGAAGATAGACTGAGGAAGTTGGGGCTGTTCAGCCTGGAGAAAAGAAGGCTGCGTGGGGTCCTCATAGCAGCCTTCCAGTATCTGAAGGGGGCCTATAGGGATGCTGGGGATGGACTCTTCACTGGGGACTGTAGTGATAAGACAAGGGTTAACAAGTTCAAACTTAAACAGGGGAAGTTTAGATTGGATATAAGGAGGAAATTCTTTCCTGTTAGGGTGGTGAGGCACTGGAATGGGTTGCCCAGGGAGGTTGTGAATGCTCCATCCGTGATGGTGTTCAAGGCCAGGTTGGACAGAGCCTTGGGTGGTATGGTTTAGTGAGAGGTGTCCCTGTCCATGGCAGGGGGGTTGGAACTAGATGATCTTAAGGCCTTTTCCAACCCTAACTATTCTATGATTCTACTATTCTATGTTTTCCACCTTCCGTTTTTCGAGTTGTATAATCTGTGATCTTTTTCTTATCCTTTCAGTAATGTACAGTCACTCTCAATAGCTTCAGGACCCTAGCACATACACAGGTTTTGCATTTTTTGTCTGGTGTCTGTCTCTTGATGTTGAAACCAAACCCATACGAGGCACTGAAAATAAGGTATTGTCGTGGTTTAAACCCTCTTTCTTCCCTTCCCTTTCCGTCCCCCGACCCTCCCTGCTCTCAGGGTGATGGGGAGGAGAATCAAGAGAATACAACTCCCACGGGTTGAGATAAGAACAGTCCAGTAACTAAGGTATAACAAAAATCACTACTGCGACCA
Source organism: Lathamus discolor (assembly GCF_037157495.1). Classification (NCBI taxonomy): domain Eukaryota; kingdom Metazoa; phylum Chordata; class Aves; order Psittaciformes; family Psittacidae; genus Lathamus; species Lathamus discolor. The sequence continues at coordinate 84,461,317 of NC_088885.1, forward strand.
CCAATGGTAATATTGATAAGAGAAAATAACGAGAAGAGAATACGATACCACCGCCGAACGAGTTCAACCCCCCCACCCCAAAGAGAGCCCGTGCCCTTCCGGGTAACTCCCAGTTACCTCGCTGGGCATGACGTGCTGTGGTATAGAATACCTCTTTGGCTAGCTTAGGTCAGGTTTCCTGTCTCTGCTTCCTCCCAGCCTCCCCTTGCAACTGGCAGAGCATGAGACTCACAAAGTCCTTGGCCAGAATAAACATTACTTAGCAACAATTAAAAACAATCGGTGTTATCAGCTCTCTGCCCAGGCTGGAAGTCAAAACACAGAGCTTGCACCAGCTACTGAGAAGGAGCAAAACGGCTACTGGTAAACCCAGGACAGGTATGCAAGCTCCTCAGTCTTTACATTGACTAAAACTGTTTCACTCTAACAAAGTAGTATCTACTTTGGAAAAGTGTGACAAATTTGATGTAATTTAAATCTTGGCAAATAAGTCACTAGCATAGCTGTCTGAACTTCAATGTTCATATGTGCACTTGAAAACTAGTAAAATTTTGGGGATACTGCCTTCTAGCTGGAACTGCTTTGTTGATCTGGGCTTTGAGCTGGTTCCTTTGCCCACTTTCATGTCTTTTTCACTTGTTGCAATGGTTGTTCCTATTGCAGAAGAACTTTATTTCTAGAAATTATGTCCTCTTGGTGTTGCATGCTGAGGCTAAGAAACAACAGCTTCACTAATTGTAATTTCTCTTTTTCCCCTACTGACTCCTTCTGATGATAAAATCAAATGTTTCTTGGAGGTAGGCCAGTAATGAAGCTGAGAGTCCCAGAAGCCTTTCAGTTATACGCCTTCAATGAATTTCCAGTCAGGGTGACCGCATTGCAGTAGAGTATATTCTTTAGACAAGGTCAGACTATTATGCAGCAGAATGCAAATAAAAATCGTAACTCAGCACAAACATATCTCACTTTGTCACATATTCCACCTGCTGACAAACTAATAACTCTTTCAGGATTTAAATGCAGATATATTTCAAGCCTATTCATTATTTTTGCAGCAACTATAACATTCTCAGGTATATCTACCTTGCACATTTTCTTTACAAGGTGAATCACTGGGCTGAAAGCAATTATTGACTAACTGCTCATATCCCACTGAGTACTACTGTGGGTTGGTATTAGTTTGCAATGCTGTCTGTAAGCTGTCCATATATCAGTGGTTTGAAAGGTATTCCATGAGCCTTTGCATCCTCATAATGTGGGCAAATGCTGTATTTTCTTTCTACCTTTCTTACAAATATAAGGTTACCGCACCAGTGCCTGCCACATAAGAGTGATACTAAGGTGTTTCTTTCTGCCATTGGTTACTATTACTGTCATCTTAGTAAGTTGTGCTCGTTACTTCCTACTCTCTTTGCTTCTGTTCTGTGGATCACAGTACCGCAATACTCCCCACAGTGGATCATACATGTTTTTCAGGAGGTGGTATATAAAACCATTGCATATATCAAGTGCTGCTCTAGAAATATTCTAACTGCAGTGCTCTGTGTGTATGTTTGTGCTTCAAGTGCATCTGAATGAAGACTTCCAGGTGGAAAAGATGAAGATCTCCCAGTGTTGCTTTGCTTGTAGCAACCATCTGCTTCTTGGGCCTAAGAAAAAGGTTGTAACCATAGAAGAAAGCAGCAAAATGTGAATTCAGAGAGTCTTGTTTCAAGACCAATCTTTGTCAAGAGCAGGCAGGTGCTCTGCAGCATCCACACAAGACTCTTCAACCGCGTACCGCAGGAGGGAGGAGTTTGCCGTAAAAACTCATAGTAGGAGACCAGAGACTTGTCCAGGATAAAGGTTAGAAATTAAACTCTTTACCCTGGTGTTCACATTGTTCTTTCTATGGAGGTGGTAGCTACAAAGTAGGAGGCTAATAAGCAGAAACCTGAATATGTCTGAAGAAACTTGCTGTGGCAATCTTCACATTTTCTTCAATGTGAAGATCCTTTCAAGGCTTGCAGAGCAAGGTGTGGGTAGTTACTCCCTGTCTAATTTTCTCAGCTGCAAAACCAGGGCCTTTTTCTAGTACAGTCTGACCTGCACAGCTGGTTCCTGCAGGGCTCAGGAAAGTAAGCACATATGCTTCTTTGGAGGAGAAAGGAGAACCAGTGAATAAAATGTTAAGAAAATAAAGGATGGGCAAAAAGAAGAGAAGGCAGCAAAAGAAAGGGAAAAGAGCTGAAGAGAAAAAAGGTCTGAAAAAGTGAAAATAACAACTAGCCACTAGCATGGTAAAAAGTGGAAAGAATAGCAGAGAAACTTGGGCTTGGGAACGTGTCACTGAATGAATGTCATGATGCTTGAGAGCTCTCTTTGCTTTTCCTTTTACCTGAGGTAACACGTAACCATGGGAAAGCTTCCTTTTGGTACAGTGGGACAAGCGTTGCCAGGTGGAGTCTGAAGGCAACAGATCATTCCTCTCTGCTCCCTCTTCCTTTTCTGCCATATGAGCATTTTACCTAAATTTTTTTTTTTTTTTAATTGTTTTTTATTCCAGGTATATATCAAGGAGAGATGTAGCATATGTCAAGTGAGGGCATTGTGAAATGAAGCAGGTCCCATAGCAAACTGAAAGGGTAGGTACGTACCTGTTATATCTGTTCTCAAAGAGATAGGACACATGCTATGCCTGAATCATATGTTACATATATTGTAAACATGCCCAAAATTATATTCCTGCTTCCAAGCGATCTGAAAGAATGTTCATGCAGTTGCAGTAGTAATGTTTTAATCAGAAACAAGGAACATGTTTGCAGATGCATCGTGTTCCCAAAGAAAGTAAAATCATATTTCAATAAGTAATAGCATACAATAAATCAGTGATCCTGTCTAAACTGACCTTGAATGTTCCAGGAATGGGGCAACTACCACCTCTCTGGGCAACTTGTGCCAGTGTTTCACCACCCTCATAATAAAAATAATTTCTTCCTCATATTAAGTCTGAAATGACACTAGTGTTCCTGCAAAAATCTGACATTTTCAAAAAATTAAAAATGATTGTTTGAATGACGAACTAGTCTCTGTGTAATTATAATATGTAATGTAAATTCAATATACTTGATTATTCTTCTTATCTGTTGTTTTTGTTTTTTTTTTTTTTTCTTAAAGTCTTCATCCATTAACAGAAAATAACAAACACAATTATGTTTCTTTGGCTAGATTTTTACAACTCTTCCGAGTCATTTAGATTTAAAAGAGTTAACCTGGTTTATTTTACTGAAGTAGAGCAGTGTGAAATAATATTTGTTTATATATATATTTTTCTTCACTGTGCCATGAAGAATGGTAGGGAGAAGCATGAATAAATAACAAAGCCTTGCGTAATATGCACTCTTGCAGAATTTGTAGAAAGCTGCTACATCAGGAAATAGGATGCTTGACAGTAATGCAGGGGATTAACCCTGAGTGTGCATCTAGAACTTTGTACAACACTGGAACACAATATTAGGAGTTCTCTTTCCATAAATTTACTGTTATTTTCCAACTAATTATACATATTACTTTGGCATCTTCATAGGAAGAGAAATGAAATATATGATACCTTAGAAACTTTACTATAGAGTGATTTTGTGCCAAAACTAAAATGCACAACCGTTCTTCTGAAAGTAAATTATATGTGCTGTAACAACAAAAAAATTCAAATAGGTCAAATATTTCTGGTGATATTGTCAAGGATTTTGTGAACTTTCTGCCCTAGAAAAGACATTTAAATTATTGACTCACTGGGAGAGGAGTAGGTATATGCTCTTTGCACTGAGCAGCAAACCAAATTCTGTGCAAACTTTAAATTAAAATATATCCTGCCTGTTTTGCGGATGAGAAGCTTAAATGTGAGTGAAAGGAGGGAAAATAGTATGGAAGTAAAGAATGTTTCCATTTCTAAGACGTTCAATCAATCAGCTAATATGATGGCATTCATAAAGATGTGAGTTTTTCTGGAAAGTGTTGTGAAGAAAAGCACAGATTGTCACCTTTATTAGGATATCTTCTCATTGGCTAAATAAACATCTCTCCTTACAACACAATTGGTCAAACAGTATTCTGAACATAAAACATTAAATGTTGCTTTTGTTATTTTTTCCAACTCTTCATCAGATGAAAAAAGTTTTTTCACCCTGGGTAGTTAACCTAAACTATCCTTATTGTCCTCTTAAACCTTTGATAACTATTCACCTTAAACTTTATTATTTCCTTATTTAATATATATTTGAAAGAGACTACTTTGAATTCTGTATCAGAAGATTTTGCTTCATGATTATATGCACCTAACATATTTTTGCTACTTAATTTCTGTTTTTTAAGATTATCTAGACATTCCCACCTTCAACACTCAGCATTTCAGAAAGAATAAGTCTGGTACAGATTAGATTTGATTCTTGCTCCCTCCTCTTGTGTGCTAGCCATCATGCTTAACACAGAGCTTTTATTATAGATTTTTGGAGTGTCTGATAGCAATCCAGGCTTTAAACACATTTAAATGTGATTTGGATTCATGTTTCATTTCATCATTTGAGGAGAAAAAAGAAAAACAGCTTTGTACCTCAAATTTTCAGCTGGCATTATGACAGTAAAATCTTAACACTTCTTCTAGAGCATTTGTCAGGGTCTGCATAATATATCAGGACCATATTGAAAATATATTTGAAACAGAAATGCATTTGATTCTATGGTATACCTTTTTGAATTTTTTGTATTCTACTTGTTTGTAAGCTGTAATTTAACCAAAAACTATAGAAAAGCAATCTACTAGAAAGACTTACTGAAATTTACTATATAGGAATCTTAGAATTGGTTTTGGCTGAGTTCACATATGTTTTCACTGTGGAATAAGTTGTTTATTTGATCCAATGGCTTGGTTGTCTGAGCTAAACTGACAATAACTATTTGCTTTATCTGCTTCTATCAAGTATTTCAAATTTTCAACATTTTCTCTTTGCTTAGAGCTGTTGAAGACCAGATAAGGCTCTTCTTGGCCAAGAGTATACTCCTCTGATGGGGCATATGTCAATTGCCCTTGGATTAGATTATGCGTTCTGGGCTAAGTTAAACTGTAAGGAGAAATATGACTTTAAAGAAAACAATATTAGTTATTCCTATTTAATACTTATAAGCATTTCAACTCTGGCTTTTTTTTATTTTTTGTTTTGTTTTGTTTGTTTTGGTTTTTTTATAAATTCACCAGGTTTTCAGTTCTGGTTCAGAATTTGCATATTAGTGTTGCGTTCATGTTGAAACCGTGTCTTGTGAGAAAATATTATTTTTATGAACAATATCATCAGGTGTTGGGCTCTTGTCATTATTGGTTTTTTGGGTATTGGAAGAAGAAATAGTAAACTGTATGTGGTCTAATGAGTTGTTAATGGCTTTTTTGAAGAACATTACCATTTTCCTTCTGTTGAAATGTTTCACAAAAAGTTATTATTTCATTTATATAATCAGTATCTACAACTTTATTATAATCTACAATTCCATTGCTGCTGTCAAATGTAGTAATTTCCAGACCTATACCTGAATTTTTACTCAACAAGCTTTTATTTTGTTTAGGTACGTATTAACTATTCTACACTTGGTAGATTCTTTAAGCTAGGATAAATATAACACACTAAAGTGTTGTGTAATTATTGATGTATTTTAATACATCTTCAAATAATTCAGCATTTCTCAGAATGTTGTAATTATTTTAAATAATTTAAAACATATTTTATTACATATTCAAGTACATTTCTGGTAGAAAAACTGGGAATTTTTCCATACCACCTGCCAAATTGTGTTTTCCACTGTGCTAATATCTTTATTTACAGTTTATGTACACTCATGCATTCATTATATATATTGTATTGCACTTAATTTGCTGGCTTACTGTTATTTATTTGTGGAAAAAAACTTTTAAAACTTTGGCTGGGAAATCTTTTAGAATCTAACCCTGCATTCCCCATCAGAGTTTGTGACAAATGATTAGAGAGAAAGAAAGGAGTGACTATAACATCATGCAACATGCATGACAACATTTTCAGCAAAACAAAATTTACTAAAGCTTAAGCACAGCTTTAATTAGTATGCAGTCAACAATATTTCTTATTTCTGCAAGAAAATTGCTTGAATTATTCAAATCTTAATTACTTACTAGTTTTGGTTTTTTTTGGGGGGGTGTTTGTTTTGTGTTGTTTGGGTTTTTTTCTTCACAGAGTGAAACATCAGGTAGATATGTAGTGTTTTTTTCCAACTAAACTGGAAAGCACCATTTTCAAATTTGAGAGTAGATAATCTAAATTCTTTTTTCTTTATTCAGGTGGCAAATGCCCATTCTCATAACCTATATTATCTGTGTGAACTTGATGTTCAAGAACAATTAAGATTTTACGACTCTGTGGTGATTCACTATCCAGTTTTCTTTTGGCTCCCGGGAGGTAAATGAAAACAAGAGATTTTCACGTATTTTTCATAACTTTCAATTGCTCATTGTTGAAGCTGACACTGTTGCATCTGTCTCTTTGGTTGTCTTAATATCCTAGCACTCCATGTTCTCACTCAAAATCTTGTGGTGCCTGGACTTCCTTCATAAGGCAACGCCTTCTGTTTTTTCTGGTATGTCCCGTAAAATGACTGATTGTTAATCTCCTGTTCTCTGGAGCTGGAACTCCAAAGGGTTAAAGTTATTTTTTGACATGGGCCAAGGCAATTGTTTCATATGCTTGCTCAATTTTCCAGTTTTGTATTTTCTGTTCATGATTTGTCTTAAATGATTTTTCCTCTTTTAGGGGAGAATAACATTTGAGGGACTTTTATTTTTTTTCCATATAGCATATGCACAGGGATACACTGGTGATTTTGAAGTTCTTGTGCTGTAAAGCTAGTTGTACTGAGAGTCTCAAGGAAAACACAGCTACCAGCTACCAGATTTTTTTTTCTGGTTTTGCTCAAATAAGGGTTTCTTTTAATTTAATATGCTAATTTTTTGCCTAGATTGCTGGTACCAGAGATACCTTTACTTCTTTTCCTATACACTTCAGAAATAAAGGCCACAACTTGCAAAATTTAGTACCTGATATTTCTACTGTGTCAGTATGAAGTGCACACATGAATACATCTTTAGATTCTACCTTTATAATAAAATTTGGACTTGCCTCTAACCTGGAAAGAACTGCTTTTGGATTTCAGTCAACTGGTCTTGCTCACTTAAGAAATCTATGGCTCAGGGTATATTTCTACCTAAAATAAAAATTCCTTTCATTAGTTAAAAAATCTTCTATTCAGAGAGATAAAGCAGGTGTTACAAGGTTTTGAGCAAGAGTATAAAGTGTTTGTGAGATTGATTAGCGAGGCCAAAGAGACATTATGGCACCATATTAAGTAGACACATAGGCAAGTTTCCACCTAAGGATACCACAGTGGTCACTTGTAGTCATGAGGATTTTGAATGTGCTGTCATGCTCTGATAGTTGTAATTTTGTTAGTTTGCTTACCAATTGCTTACATCTCTACCTAAGACCCTACTGCGCTACTTGAAAGGTTAATGGCAGTCTAATGTCCTGTCAGCTGCGGAAAAGGCCTGAAAGGACCTCTTAGTAGTGGGTCTCTTGGAAAGCACTAGGAAGCCAATGATGGGTTAAACTCCTGCGAAGTGGTGCTTCTAAGCTGCTAAGACTGCTTCAGTGTAAGAGTTAGCAAATAAGAACTAATAGGGCTTTTAACATGTCGGTAAAATGGAAGATTCAGAGACTGCTGTGAGGCAAGCATAAGGTGTTTGTATAAGTTAGTAGAAACACTGCATTTGTTGTAAGCCAGGACATGCACATAGAACAATGTGGTAAATTGTTGAAAAAGGAGGGTAACTAGCCACAAAATGCAAGTTGCTCTATTCACTTGATAGGGCCAAAAGTAAATTGCTTGAAGTGGTCCATAGTAAGGCAAAAATATATGTTGTGTCATGGTCATGATTGTTCTTGGAAGTGACCTGCCTCCATCCTCCTAGCAAGCTGATGAGTTCGTCTTTAATACAGTAGTCCATCTGTCTTTAACTTTTGTGTTAACCAAGATATTTGAATCGAAAAACATCTGTTACCTCTTGGCAACATGTTCCTTGAAAGCATACTTACAAAGATCAGGTACTTTTAAGGATCCCCTGGCAGCATGTTCCTTGAAAGCACACTTGCAAAGACTAGATACTTCTAATGATCTTTGTTCTCTTCCTTGTCTGTCCTGATCTGCCTTAGAGAGAGTCCCAAGATCTCTCATCTACTCTTGAGGATTTATTATGAAATAGTAAGGAATGGGAGAAAAGGCAAGTAATTTGGCAGGTGGGATATGTCACTTTGGCAGGTGGGATATGTAAAGCAGCCTACTGACCAACCTTACGTATATGCCTCTGAAGAGACCTTGCTCAAAAGTTTGCTTCTCTGGTTTTACTTCATGTCATTCCAGATGACAAAAGGTAATTTATGGTACTTAGAATTTTTATTTTAATTTAAAGCTGGAGTTGATGTGTTTTATGGACTCTTAAAATAAGCAAAGCCAGGAAAGTTACTGGAAGTAATGGTAATTATAAATTGACTTGCCTGGGACTAGTGTACTAGTTTACTAGATTATGTCACTTTTTTATAGCTAGGACACCATGGTAGACCCAACTATTTATAAGCATATGTAGAGAGATAGAAAGTGAGCACAAAGAAAGCTTTATGATAGCCATTAAATATTATGGGATTCTGTGCATTTTATTTTTGACTTCAGTAACTCTCTTTACATTTGACTTGATTGCTTAATTTCTTGTTGCACAATACAGAGTCTAAAGTTTGGGTTTATTTTTTTATGTGGACGATAGTAAAAATCTATATAAGCATTTTCTTTTAAAAGAATAGATTAAATGAAAATGGCAGAAAAAAATTTATTTATCAGGATATTGCCAAAACACTAAGACTAAGAAATTGCAGTGGATTTCAACCCCAAATTCATATACAGATGAAAAAGTGCTAGGAAAAGAATTAACAGTTTTGAGCCTCATTCAATTCTACCCTGTATTTTTAGTAATGACATATATTAATCCACATTTTTCCATGTCAATAGTTTTTATATTACATTGCTTATTATTTTGAAGCTATCTTAGTGTGAGAAAATGTAGAATCTCATAACCCTTACAGTGGGGTACTTAAATGTTTATTTTTCTAAAATATGATTATACTCTCCAGATGACTTTCTAGGAAAGCTGAGGACATTTATTTCTTAATTTTCTCTGTGCATATGTGGATATGAACCTATTTGTACATAAAATAAAAATACATAAAAAAATAATAGTAGAATAATGCATTAACAAATTTGACTACCATTTGTGTTTTACAGAAAATAGTGATAATAAACTGTGGTAATTAAATGTCAGACTAAAATAGTAATAAATGATAAATTTGAACTTCCAATTGCAAGTATACTGAAGATCACTTACTAGTCACCCATTTGTAGGCTAATTTTTATAGAAGCTTTTCTGTTTTGTTTTGATTTTAATGAAATAGGTATGATGCCCTCAAGTAAAATGTCATCCAAGTGAGAGGTGACAGAAGAGCTTCAGCTGCATTGCAATGTGAATACAAGTAAACATTAAGACAGTACTTAAAAATATTTGTGTGCATGCCTAAAGCAGGTCTTCTAACCTGCTTTATGAAAAATATAGCATCTCCCTGAATGATGCTTTTTACTACTGCATGTAAGCAATCCTTCTTCAATTATGTGTAAATACTGGACTACACCTTTATATTGAATTTAAAATTGGAGGATAGATAACAGTTGATGCTTCTCCTCTTTAGTATTATAGTCCTAAATGCTTTCCTTAACATACTACATATTTAAAGCAAATTTATTTTTTTATGTATTAGGTGTAAAACATATAGGATTTAGATAAAATTTATTTTTATCCTTGAGGTAATTTGAATTTTACTACCTGCTAAGGGAAGAGAGCAGATTTGAAATAACATAAATTTACCTTTGATGTTAGAAGTGGAATACACTTTATGCAGGTTTTAAATAAGAATATCTGTGAAGGTGTGAGTGTTCACCTTGACAAGGGTTTATGGATGTAAAGGAGTAAGCTGCATTTCATGATCAAAGTGTCTTGGAAGTCTAATCTACCATTATGAAATATAATTACTTAGAAGTTAAGTACTCACAGTATGTTGCTATGAATTAGAAAAGCTAACTAAATGACTCTGTGGTGTGTACTTTGAGATGACATATAATCACTTTTTTCAAAATAAAGTCAATAAGGATTGGTTTTGACAATATTCTATTGTAAACTTGTTGTAATGAATCCCTAGGAATGCTGGGGCTTGAGTTGTAAGCTAGTGTTTGGAGACCTAAGGTCTTCCAGAAAAAACTAATAGCTAACAAACAGCTCATATGCCATTGTACTGAATGCAGGTGTCAAGGTTTGGGTAGCACTGGGAGCCTGAAGGAGTGGCACATTGTGTTTCCCTTTGTTGAAACTCAAGAGATTCTTGTTGAACTATTTTTCCAACCTGTTGTGGTCCCCTGAATGACTACAAAGTCATTTGGTGTGCAAATGTGCTGATGGTGCACTGTTATCCATCATCTAAGTCATTAATGAAGAGGTTAAACAGTATTGGCCTTATTAATGACTAGTGGGGCACACAACCAGTGACAGGCCTTCAGCTGGACTTTGTGCCACTGATCACCACCCTTCCGGCCTGGCAACTCAGTCTCAACCCACCTCACCATTTACTTACCTAATTTGTACTTAATGATTTTTTCAGTGAGAGCTTTTTGGGATACAGCTCTGAATGCCTTGCTGAAGTTGGCATAAACAATATTCATTGCTCTCCCCTCATCCACTGTGCCATTCACTACATCATAGTACACTATGAGGCTGATCAAGCATTCTCTTCTATTATTAATCAATTGTGTCTGTTTGTGCAACTTTCTTCAGTTTCTTTCCAGCTTTTTCCTTTTTATTTTTATTTTGGTGGAGATAGAAAATGTCCTGTTCATTGTATTAGTATTGTTTTCTTGAGTCTTTTAACCAAAACTCTAGGTTTCATTTTAAAATAAAAATGTTTAACATGTAAAGGTTAACGTAAGTTTACTTTCTTAAAGCTAATGGAAATCAATGAAGCAATGTAAACACAACTACACAGAGCCTTAAATACCATCTAATGGAAGTATGGACTAGCAGATTTAATGGAGTTAAGTAAACTGATGGCAGCTTTAGTACTCTCCCGACAAGGCAAGGAGACAGAGGTGCTTTAGAATCAAGTCTTGTAGCTATTTTGGTACACTGTAGAGATTGGGAGACAGCCACCTTATTTACTCATTTTTTCAACTTATGGTTCTTTAAAATAAAATATCACTAAAATGGGAAATTGGCTGAATAGCAAAATAAGATATTATTGGTCTCTTCAGACTAGGAAAATAACCTGAATTTTTACTTTACCTGGCTTGAAAAGCAAATTGTCCAGAAAGATGAAAAAACAGTATGCCTTTAGTCAACCTGATGATTCATTCTGTGCATTTACTTAGTAATAGAAAAATAGGAGTGATTGGCAAAGAAATGTTGCATATTGTATAAACATAGGATGTTACATCATAGCTGAAATATTTGGTATGATAATTGGCCTTTCCGCTTCAAAACTATTTGCTTCTATCAGAACAAAATGGTCAAGAAGTGAATACATGTCAATCTTCCTTCTTTACTGTGTGGGAAAAACAACATGTGCAGATGGGAGTGAAGAGTCACTCATTAAATTTCATCATTACACTGGACTTGCTGTTTTTGATGTGTCTAATAGAATTATAGAAATATGAGCAACTATCAGTTGCTGCATTTTATGTGACGAACCACAGGGCCTTTTATTTTGAATGGTTTTATAATAATACATGCAAGTTCAAATTACTTTGTACATTATTTCCTTTAAAATAGTGATGGGTAATTTGAGATAATTAAGTCTTAAAACATGTACAGAACTATACTAGCCCATTAGCAGTGACTGAAGACTGGATCAGAAATTTGGAATGAGAATAAACCTAGTAATCAACTGTTCCAGTAGTAAAATGACAGAGCTATAGCTAAACTATTTACATGCCTTTTTGCAACTAATCTTAAATTGTAACAGATTTTTGCTCAGTATGAAACTACCAAAATTATTTTCCAAAAAGTTTGATTTATCATTTTATGCAATGTATGTAAAACCTAGTAAATATGTTTGAAAACCATTTCCTCAGACTTAAATTTGTCCATTTCATTTATCATCTTCCCAAAAGCTGACTGGTTTTGTGTTATTTGTTGCTACCTGAAATGGGTTTAGCTATTGCTATCAGCAGAATAACTATATTTCCTTCAGATGATCATAAATACATTGTGAAGCTTTTTAAAGGAGGTGCATCACTTTTGCATCCATAATATTTTAATTTCTTAAAATACAGAACAAAGAAGAAGCCTGTAACATATACTCAACTAATAAATTTGTAGTAAAATATGTTAATCTATGGACAATTAATTTTTACTGTCTTTCAACATTCAAAAAATTATGTGAGTGCTGTAAATTCATAGAACCCACAGGTAACTTTGAATCTTCTAAACCGATATTTGGATATAGAGTGTCCCAACTTTGGTTTTAAAACGGGTAGTGAATTGACTACAATGGAGTTAACAGGTTGTAAGCTTCATTGAAATTAAGTATCAGAACTGACAGACATGATTAGTAAAGTTTGTCTGTGACCATTCTGGGAACTATTTAATACTTGCTTTACTGTCTTGACAGGAAAGGAGGGTATATTAATAAGCTACGATTTCATACAGAAGAAAGTAAATTATATGAAGTATTGGAATAATAGAAGGAATGAACAATATAAAAAAGTAGTTTGGGCTTTTACGGTGCATATTACTAAGCAGAAGCTCATCAATTTTTAATAAGAGAAATGAATTTTACTGTAGGTGCAATATTAAATCCTAGGGTGGTGTTTGATTAGTTTGTGAAGGTGATTCTTTGGTGCGCTCACCTGGGATCACAGGAGGCTGTTTGGGATAGAAGTGCTTAAGGCATTACTTAGCTGTTTTTTCAAAAATGAGGTATCATTTGATGCATTTGATATTAGTCTTTCTACTATGTCCTAATACTTTTAAACTGGTCACCTTAGGAGGACCAGGTTTTTTATCTGGGCAAAATACATGCGTGGGATTTTTGTTGTTGTTGTCTGTATGTATGCTTTTTTATTTAGATGGTTTTGGGGTCACAGTGTAATCTCTGAGGTGAACTGAGAGGTAAACTGACCCTGTGAAAGTGAAAACCACATAAAAGAAATTTTCTTGTTCTTTCATGCAGCCATCAAAGCATAAAATGGAATAATAATAAAAAAAGCCCTGTACAGTAGAATCTTAAAGACATGTCAACTACCTCAGTTCTCCCAGCAGATGTTGTCTAATATGTTTGAAACACTCTAGCTTTTGGAAACAATTGCAGTTATTAGTGTATATATATATATATTAACATGAGAAAGAACTAACATCTAAACTTGACTATCCCTTATCTTCTTGAGTATAGAAGACATTTACTTTTCATAATGTTTTTGCTTTTCCTGACAATTTTAAAATTTTGAAGTGTTGAAAATGTTTATTTATGGGAAAACCATCTTTAACAGTGTTTAATCATCCAGATTCTTCAGTCATTCATGCTTGTCATGAACTTAAAATCTTAAGTAGTCCTAAAACCATGTTTATAAAGTGTTTTCTTCCAAGTGAATGTCCTTTGTGTGGCAGTGAAGTATGAAAAGGGTTAATGTACTAGAGTACAAGTTTCTTAGATGAAAACCATAGGCCTGTGCAGGTACACCTTGCAGTTGCCCTAAAGAAGTACCTGTGTAATGGCAATAATTCTTCTGAAAGAGCAGTGAAGTGAATTTCTGCTGAGAAGTGTCCTTGAGAAATATTATTGCAGGAAATTGTTCAAATGTAATTGAAAGGGAGGTGATAAAGATGTACTTATGTGTCATGGTCACTTGTAAGTCATGGGAGAGCAATGTAGAACAATGTGGTGGAAAGAATTGTAATTGGCATAGTGGCATCCAGGAAATAAGGGTCTTATCTCTTCCACAAAACTCAGGGTAAGTCTGTTTCCCCAAAGTCTATTACAATGAAATATACCTATTCTGTTAGAAGGTATGGAGGAAACTCTTCAAGAAAATTATATATTTTTCCTTATAATTTTTTCCCACCAATTTTTTTCATTTTTTGGAGAGAGAAGAGATTGAGATGTGGAAGGGGAATCTTGTCTCAGTCATTTGAGGAAAAAAATGTCCAAAAGCATGTGTTTAATTTCAGAATCTGGTTCAGACTAGCTATCAATGGCCTGCATTTTAAAATGTGAAATGAAAGTACTTATTTGAAAAATGTCTTTTTATTATTGTTAAAACACGTAATAGACATGCTGATGAGTCATATAAATCATAGAATCATAGAATAGTTAGGGTTGGAAACTACCTCAAGATCATCTAGTTCCAACCCCCTGCCATGGGCAGGGACACCTCACACTAAACCATCCCACACAAGGCTTCGTCCAACCTGGCCTTGAACACTGCCAGGGATGGAGCATTCACAACCTCCCTGGGCAGCCCATTCCAGTGCCTCACCACCCTAACAGGAAAGAATTTCCTCCTTATATCCAATCCAAACTTCCCCTGTTTAAGTTTTAACCCATTACCCCTTGTCCTGTCACTACAGTCCCTGACGAAGAGTCCTTCCCCAGCATCCCTATGGGCCCCCTTCAGATACTGGAAGGCTGCTATGAGGACCCCACGCAGCCTTCTCTTCTCCAGGCTCAACAGCCCCAACTTCCTCAGCCTATCTTCATACGGGAGGTGCTCCAGTCCCCTGATCATCCTCGTGGCCCTCCTCTGGACTTGTTCCAACACTTCCATGTGCATTTTATGTTGAGGACACCAGAACTGCACACAATACTCCAAGTGAGGTCTCACAAGAGCAGAGTAGAGGGGCAGGATCACCTCCTTCGACCTGCTGGTCATGCTCTTTTTGATGCAGCCCAGGATACGGTTGGCTTTCTGAGCTGTGAGCACACACTGCCGGCTCATGTTCATTTTCTCATCGACCAGCACCCCCAAGTCCTTCTCTGCAGGGCCGCTCTGAATCTCTTTTTATTAAATATGTGTGTTAGCATCAGTGAAACAACTGATTGCGTTATTATTGTCTATATTTGTAAACATTGTTACCATTACAGTTGAAAGTTTAATGTTAATTTCTGTCCTCTTTCTGATTTTCTAGTTTAATTTGAAGTCTCTGCTAAAGGCAGCAGATGTAAATCTAAATGTCTAACTGTTGTCAGACTAACAATTGATACAGTGTTTCATGTTTGACTCATCATTAGTTTAATCAGATGGCAGAATGCACATAATTTCATGTGTTTCTTTTCTTTAGAATGAACTGCAGCATACAGCTCATTGCTACAGACTGCTTCTTTCTATCAAGAAAGAGTAAAAGTTTTTTATTTCCCTGCCACTCTTTCACTTAGACTTTTATTGACTTCCTTGTCTTTGGAAAGAACACAAATATTTGAAAGACCTTTTCCAAATCTGTGTTATTTCTGTCTCAACCTGTTCATCACATCTCTTACTTGAGTTTTATTTATCACTCGTTTTTCTTTTTCCTGACAGCCTGTTCACAGGAACATCTTGTAACATCACTGCAACTGGAATGCCAAAGTCTTGCGAAGTGGAACTGTATATTTAAATCCTTAGCAGAAAATGAATGAACTTCTGGATTTATTTGAAAGAGAAACTATCACATGTAGACATGTAAAACTTTATTCTTAAATGATTACAAAACTGAAAATCAAAGGTTATGCAGTGGTGCATTTTAATATATTCTTGAAGATCAAGTGTAGATATGCTTTTGAAATACAAATTTTTTCTGGCTTCCTTATCTCCCAAAATCCATTCTGCAAAGC
The DNA here is from genome assembly GCF_037157495.1 of Lathamus discolor. NCBI lineage: Eukaryota > Metazoa > Chordata > Aves > Psittaciformes > Psittacidae > Lathamus > Lathamus discolor. The sequence goes on from NC_088885.1 coordinate 84,477,318, forward strand.
TTTCTGTTAGTGCTGCTCTGGTTAAAATTGCCTTAGTTTCTTCCCTCTGCCAACCAAGAAAAAAGTTTGAAATTCTTAAAATGATTCAAGCACAAAATTATCAAAACAAAGCTTCCGCCATAAGGCCCTTTATTGCCTAATGTTGCTAATTCTCCTTCTGGAACTCAGCATGTTGCTGTTCTGCTGCTGCTTCTGTTGTTATGTGTATTCTGACTTGGCTGGCCTTGTCATGTAGTCACACCTGTTTTGCTCATACATGAAGACTAAGAGATTTTAACTCTGTGCTGAAGGTTTGATGCTTGATTGTTCATTTCTGCATCAGCTTACAGTGCAGTGAATCTTTATGTGAAACCACTTCATGCAGTGAAGCTGCTATTCTGTAATAAGAAAAATAAGTAAATTTTATTTCAATACTTCCCCCCACCCCTTATAAAAAGAGCATGTCAATTTTGTATTAATGTAGTTCTCCTGCATTGCAGTCCTTTGTTCTATTCTTTCTCACTTTGCTTCATGTTTCTGCTTTCTGTGAAAGTTGTCGCCTTTATTTCAAATCGCCCAGCCCAGATTTTGCCCAGGTCTACCAATTAGAAAAAATAGCTTCTCTGTGAGCTACCAAAGAGTTTTACCATTGGGCTGTAGAGAAGTGTGTGCATAATCAGAGTAATCACAGAATCACAGAATCACAGAATCACAGAATCCCAAGGGTTGGAAGGGACCTCAAAAGATCATCTGGTCCAACCCCCCCGCAAGAGCAGGGTAACCTACAGTACATCACACAGGAACTTGTCCAGGCGGGCCTTGAATAGCTAAGCTGTTTGAAAAAGAGCTCCATCTCTGCAGTTACCAGGGACATTACTTTGTCCTATCATGTAATCCTGGCCATATGCAGTCTTACTTATGGAACAGTGCAAAAACGAAGACGCTTCAGGGTCTGCACTGTCAAATCAGAACAAATTCTCTGGAACAGTCTGTGGAGCAGCATGAATTAGCAAGTTTTGTATTCAAAGTCAGAAAGCTTAGTAAAGCTGTACTTGAACACCTGCTTTCTAATAGCTGCTCATTAACTTCTCTATTATAGGAAAAATGGTAGCCTTACAGGGTAGACCACCTGGTTTAAGACAAAAATAGCTTTTCATGCAGAAGAATATGAATGCAATTATATGACATAACATTATCTGGCAATGGCAGATATGATTGTCTGGATAAAATTTCGTTCTATACAGCCATATGTGTGAAAATGAGTTTTAAAAGAGAGTTTTAGGGTGAAAAGATTGAGATGAGCTTATAATTAATAGTAGAGGTAAATGATTTCTAATTCTTAGCTGTGTGATGGACTTAGCATGATTAAGTGCCTGTGTTAGCAAATGCTGTTCCTTCTTGCAACTGACCCATGAGTCATTAGAATTATGGTGTACTATAAAGCTTAATTAGCATAAAAGTATTCTCTCAGGTGATATATATTTTAACAATCCTGTATTAATAGGCACATCCCACAAGTCCATTACAGATTTCATGGTTTAATTATCTCTTCTCGGTGTTTAGAACCCGTCTGGATTGTCTACTCTTTGGCAATGAGTGGCAAATTCTTCCCAGCTTTAGTGAGTTTCTGCATGAAGTGGTTTCACATACTGTTAATATCGGTCTGAATTTTGGCTGTCTGGGAAAACAGATAGTCAGGAATTGTCAGCATGGATTTATGTAGGTTAAATCATGCTTGACATAGTTGCTATTGAAATGAGGATGGGGAAGCAGAAAGAGCTGTACATGCAATACACCTTAAATTTAGTTACAATTTTTACACCATCTGCCACAGTATTTTCACTTTGAAGCTCATGAAATATGGACTGGAAATATGGATAATTAAGTGGACAGAATATTGGCTGGATCTTCATGTTTAAGATGTAGTAACCAGTGATGAACATCTATTTGGTTGATGGTAAGAAGCAGAGTGCTTCAGGGGTCAATACTGTGACTCAGGTAATTTAATATCTTAGTCACTGACTTAAGTCATGAGGCAGACTCCACTTTTATCAGATCTGTGGATGACAGCAAATGGGGTGAAAGGAGTGACATACCAAAAAGTCAAACTTCAATTTAGAGACCTTGAGAAACTTGAGGGTTGGGGCAACAGAAAGCTGTTAATTTAAACACAGAGGAAATGAAAGAGTCTGTACCAGGGGTAGAGTAACCCATGTGTTACAGGCTGGGAATTGACTTAGAAACAGCCCTGCTGAAAAGAACCTGAATATCCTTGTTGATGTCAAGCTGAATATGAATCAGTAATATATTCTCATCTTAAAGAAGGCAAATCATGCAGTGGAATTCCTTAGGGTGAGTGTGGCTAATGGATTTGAAAGACTTTCCTCTGTTTGGAACTGGTGAAGACATACATAGACTGCTGAGTCCAGGTTCAGCTGTCTGCTTCTAGAACAATCTTGAATAGCTGGATAAGGTCAGAGAGATACTGCTATTTGGGGTACACATGTCCCATGAGGAGAGGTTGAAGAAAGTGGGCTTGTTTAGTCTACAAAAAAGGAGCCTTACAGGGTGGCCTAGAGCTGCTTAAAAGTGTAACAAAGTGATGGACAAACTGTTCTCTTCAGTGGCAGGTGATAGGCAAGAGACAATAGCCTCAGGCTGCACCTTGGGAGGTTCATGTTAGTAGAAAAAAACATTTGCCCTAGTAAACCAGTGCTGCAGTGGAACAGGTAGTGGTATCTTGATCCTAGTGCCTTTCAAGACTGCTAGATAAATTCTCAGGCAACATGAGTTGCTGATAGACCACCTTTGAGCAGGAGGCTGGACTAGAGATTCTAGAGGTGTCTTCTAAATAATATTGTTATGATTATGTGCATTTTGCTTTCATTATTATTACTTCATCTGATGACAAAAAAAGTTTCTAAATCTTATGAACAGAGATTTCTAAATCTTATGAACATTCTGCCTACTGCATTCCTGGGCAAGGCTTTCTCTGTTTGATAGTGTGCTCTTAATGCATCAAATGACAGATAATTTCCTTTTTGTTCACAGCTAAGGCATGCAAACATCGGTCAAGGTTCTGATTGGAGATCTATTGAATTAGTAAAATTTTTGAAGACTTTTTCCAAACTGGGATTAATATTAAAGCAAATGTATGGAAGAAAGCTCTGCATCTGAAATCAGCTAAATCCCCCCCTTCCTTTTTACCCTCTTTCCACCTCTGTCAGTTTTAGGTCCGAATTACTTACACAATTTTAGCAGAAGCTGTTCAATGTGTCATTAAAAAAGACTAAAAAATAAACTTCAAAAAAGTTTGATAGGTTAATTTTTAATTGAAAGTTTTATGCAGAGAATGAAATATGGAAGATTGAGATAAAATACTGAATCACTCCATATGAATACAGGTGTTTTTTATCTCACTATTCAAAAAGGGGGAAAAAATACCCCACCATCCCATAGACTGCTTTAGAGAATTTTCAGCCCATGAGGGAGAAAGGTGAAGGGAAGCTCTGTGATGATAAATGTTACATCCTAGGGCAATGTGATCTCTGCTGCCATCGGTCAGGTTACAGCACACCTGTTGCCTGGCTCCCTAACAGTAGCATTTACTGTATTGAGATAAAACTATAGCTGGTCTCCAACAACTTCTTAAGGCATTTATTTGGGGTAGAATGAGGCCTCTGCTTGTCCAAATAGACAGCTGCTAAATTTCGTTGCCTCAACGCTATTTTTTCTAGATGGTTTTTTTTTCCAATGAACCTCTTTCTGGTCAGTCGTAAGTTTTAGAAGAATGGGATGGTACCTTTTGAACTTGATTTACTTACTTATTCTTAAGAGCAGAGCATATGAAAGTAAGTGTTATTGGCTCCTGAATAAAGAGGAAAACCTGTGTGCTGGAAAATCAACTGTTATTTCAGCTTTATTATTTATGTCACTCATAATGTTTATGAGTGTGAGTGAGCCACAGCATTGATCAGTTCAGACTTCTATCAAGACAGTATTTAAATGCATTTGTCATGGTTTAATCCCAGCCGGCAACCCAGAACCACGCAGCTGCTCGCTCACTCCCCCACTCTTGCCCCGCACTCCTGGAGGGATGGGGAGGAGAATCGAAATAATGTAACTCCCACGGGTTGAGATAAGAACATTCCAGTAACTAAGGTGTAGCACAAATCACTGCTGCTACCACCAATAATAATAATGATAAGGGAAATAACACGGGAAGAGAATACAACCGCTCACCACCCACCGACCAATACCCAGCCCGACCGAGCAGTGATCTAACCCTTCCGGGTAACTGCCCCCAGTTTATATAGTGGGCATGACATGCTGTGGTATGGAATACCTCTTTGGTCAGTTTGGGTCAGGTGTCCTGTCTCTGCTTCCTCCAGGCTTCCCCTCCTCCCTGGCAGAGCATGAGATGAAGAAAGTCCTTGATCAGAGTGAACATGACTTAGCAATAGCTGTAAACATCGGTGTTATCAACGCTGTTCCCAGGCTGAAAGTCAAAACCACAACAATGCACCAGCTACTAAGAAGGAGAAAAATAACTGCTAGTGGTGAACCCAGGATATCATTGGAGCGGTAAATATTAATCCTAATCTCAAGCATGCTTCAGAATGTATTTGAAGAATATTTCTTAACTGTAATATCCACCTTTGTGTGGCCTGCTACTGGAAAATGTAAAAAAAGAGCTTTGGAAAGCCTTAAAGTCTTTTTTTCTTTATGTGGCAGTTGTCAAATAGTATGAGTCTTAGATGCTACTACTCTTTTATATTTGCTATACCACAGCAGGTACTAATCACTTTCCATAACAAAATGCTGTTATAAAATCTGTTAAGATTTCCCCATGAATATTACATTTGCTATAAAAGTAACACTTCAAGCCATGGCAGCTTCTACAATTCAGATAACGATGCTTTCAGTTTCAGAAAATATCTTTTTTCATTCATACTCCACAAACAGAAACAGTTCATTCCTATGTTAGCCTCAATTTGGAACAGATATGGGCAGATTGCAGCTAAAATGCATCAAGTAGTGATGGCCAAGTATCTCCAGTTAATAAGACATGAGGGACCATGCGTTACATACTAAGGACATAATTTTCGTAGAGAATAACAGGGACCCATGAAGAATTGCATGTTGAACAGCTGAAAATGTTGAAAAATTAAAAAAATAATAATAAATCACTAAGACAAAAGAATTTCTTTCTTGCTTCAGTTCAAACCTACTTCCTAAAATACTGAAACAAAACTAAAACAAATCTACTTCTTTCAGGGAAGTTATGGCTATGCTTGCTGTAGGGAGAGTTCTGATAATTCTGATTTTCATGCTTGATGAATATAAACCTGTCTTTCTATAAAACTGACATTTGCCAGTGTTTTTAAAACTGGACAGAGTCCATACTGCCTCTTTCTCGAAAGTTCCTATTACTTGCAAACTAACCATGCCAGTGCCATGATAGAGACCTACCTTGTTTAGATATACAAAATCTTTATCTATTAGATTTTTTCTCTTCTGCATGCCATATATTCCACCTGGGAAGCTGTAATTTCTTTTCCCATGTCTGCAGAGTGAAGGAAAACAATAAACAAAAAGCTCTGTCCCATGGAGGGTTGGCTGTTGTTTGTTCTGCTTAATAAATTTGAGCTGTTTTCAGCAACAATTCTATCAAAGGGTTGTCAAGTAACTCTCCTCAACAGAGCAATTATCCAGATGTAGCACAGCAAATTCTCTCTAGGCATCTTCAGGCTTGTTTCCAATCTGATAATTTGACATCAATACATCCTAGTCTGTCATTTAGTGGAATACTGCACTGAAATAACTACTGACCTAATGAAACAAATAAACTGTAAGTTGCCTGCACCTATGGCTGTGTGAAGACTTCATAGCAGCCTTCCAGTATCTGAAGGGGGGCTATAGGGATGCTGGAGACGGACTATTCATTAGTGACTGCAGTGACAAGAGGTAATGGGTTCAAACTTAAATAGTGGAGTTTAGTTTGGATATAAGGAAGAAATTCTTTACTGTAAGGGTGGTGAGGCACTGGAGTGGGTTGCCCAGTGAGGTTGTGAATGCTCCATCCCTGGCGGTGTTCAAGGCCAGGTTGGACAGAGCCTTGGGTGATATGGTTTATTGTGATGTGTCCCTGCCCATGGCAGGGAGGTTGGAACTAGATGATCTTAAGGTCCTTTCCAGCCCTAACTGTTCTATGATTCTATTCTATGATTCTATGACGTACTTCTTAAAAGCCTTGTGGGACCATGGAGAGCACATAAGAAATCAGAAATCAGTAAATATTATTGTAAAACTCATAAAATATCACTGACTGCATTAAATAGTACTTAATATAGCAAAAAGTGCTGTCAAGACAAAAAAAAAATTCAATAAAAGATTACTGACATTTGTACAGATGTAAAGCCAAGTCTTTAACAGCTGTGATGACAAAAACTGTGGTTCAAAGTCTAGGGGAGAGAGTCTATGAATAGGATAAATCAATGTTTGAAGAGCTTTGCTGTATAGAATACTCATGTATTCATTTACTCTTTTCTTCAATTCAGTTTAATATTCAGCTTTCAGATTTGCTAACTACATGAATGAAAGTGAAAAATAAAATTTGTATGAAAAACTCATAGAAATGGTATTGCTGGTAATAGTATTATAAGCAATTCCTTGTGAAAGTTAATCTAGCTTATTTGCGTTGAGGTAAAGTGTTTGAACTGTCAAAGTCCACAGTTTCACTCATTCTTTTCCTAAATAACAGCCCTTTCCTCCTGGAGGTGATGACAAACATAGCATATATAAAATATTAAGCTCTGTAGAAGTAATTATATATGTGCATAATATACCTATTTATAGCAACTTACAATGAAAACACAAATTGATTTCCGGAAAGAGCTTGTGTAATACGAATCCTTGAAATAATTCTGAGTGAAATAGAGATTTCTAATAAGCAAAACATTTCTGTGTACAAGAAAAAACAGACATTAACATCTTTAACAGTAAAACTTTTGCCCAGATGACATAAAGCCCCTAATTTACTTAGAAAATTGTGTATGTTTTACTTCTGTAATATTTTTTTCAGAGTAATCGTTATCTAGTCCTGGAGCTGGGAACAGAAAAATACATATTTCTATTAGAATCAGTAAATGGGCAGGTTCTGTGTTTCAAAGAAGAAATGGAGGAAAACCCTCTTTTTTTGACTTTTAAATGTGAGAAGAAAGATTGCTAGCAGTATCAACAAGAGACCAGATAACTTTTTCTTAAATAAACCACAAAGAATTCTGGAGATAGCAAGGTTCCTCGAACTGCTCCATTAACTTCCTGCTTTTGGTTAATCAATATCTTAGTACTGGTTCTTTCAAGTTATTCTTTATTACTGAAACTTTTTTAATATGGGCATGCAGGAATACACAGTTTTTATTATGGAAATAGCAAAATATAGTTTCATTTCTGCCCCTCCCCCCTTTTTTTTTCTTTTTTTTTTTTTTTCATATTTTTACCTTCTAATTCTATTGCCTTTCCTTTTAGGGAGGTTGCCTCTATTGGACTGCTTCAGACCTGAGTGGGATTTAAGGTTCCAGGTGTTATTTTGTGTTTTTCTTTGCCAGTGTATGTGGTATTCTTGTCCCTTTAGAAATTACCCCTGAAACCCCTAAAGCTTTTGTACAGATGGAGCTTTATTAAAAGAGAAAAAAAAAACCCCAAACCAACAAAAGTCTTGGCTTTCTAATACAGTTCCTGTCTTTTTTTCAGGGTTGTATGCAGCCAGACTGAATCTTGTAGTCCCTTTTCATACCTCTTCAGGTGGCACTTACAGCCCCTGCTTCAATGAAATATCTCTTTCATTTGTTTAAATGTAAAAATTATTATTTCATTACCATTGGATTTTGTTTTTTTTTTTTTTTTTTCTTTTTGGTAGGGATGCGCTGAAAGTAGTGTACACAGCGAAGAACCACAAAATCAATCAGCTGGTGATATAATTCCCTTCCTAAGGGATGGGATGCTACCAAGCCCTTAAAATCACGTAATTACACAGTTATATATGCTATGATACATGTTGTCACTGGAAGTATTTGAAGCAAAAGATACAATAAAGCAAAAATTTCACCTGTAGTGACCCTTGTGTAATTGTATAGTGCAGTTCTTCCTACCTTGATTAATAGCTGTGACAGCAACCATTTGACCAGAATGTTAAAACTAGTGATAACAGTGCAATTTCTAAATTTAACATCTGTGTTCTCAAAAAATGACACTTTAAACTTTATAGTACAGAGCTGTGTAGTTTCTGTTGAAAAAGTATTAATTATATTGAGAATACAAAATGCATATTCAAACTTGTTTTGATTCTATAAGACTTGGGAAATGCTGATGAACACACACAGCAGGTGAATAAATATGACTCTCTTCTATTAGAATATGTGTAAAAGAATGTAAACAATATTTAACCTTTGGATTTCAGACTGAGTATTTAGAGTTGAATGCAGTGACAGAGGCTAGCTTTCTGTGCATGATGTGGTGAGGTTCACTGACTCAGAAATACCTGCAGTGGTTATAGATCTTCACTGAATCATAAGTAATGCATTTTTTTTATTTTTATCTAGAAGAACCCAGAGATGTATATGTATAGAGAAGGAGATGGTAGGTACTACGTATGCTCTGTGCCTTCTTCTGAAGTTGTAAACCACAATTCCAACCAGTGTGAGGAAGCTTTCAAAACAAAAGCCTAGAGAAACTGGTCCATATAGAGCTCAAAGAAAAAAATGTTAGATATAGGAGATGACTCCACAGTTGTAGAGCTGATGGAACGACTGAGAGCCCAGTATGATGTTGTAAGCTTCTTTTAAGGTACTCACCAGCTTTGATGTAAGTTTCCAAAATCAATCTCATCTTTTAGCAAGGACTGCTGACAGTTCAAAGATCTTATAATTTGAGAATGGAAACGTTAAGGATTAGTGGCTTATTCGTCTTTGGAAACACTGTCAGTAGAAAGGGGAGGGAAATGAGTAAGTTCTTTTATACTAAAGTTAAAGTTTATAGAGCTGCGCTGGAGTGAATGTTACAGTTACTGAACAAGCAAGTCTATATAACTTCTGCTAGTTCCATGTGGCCTTCCACTTGGACTTGGACTACCACCATCTGTCTTTTCTTCTTCCCCTGCTTTCTCAGTGTGTTCCCTCCAAATATATTGCAGTTACATGTGCTCAGCTGATCTCAAGCAAGTTAATGTCTCCTGCTTTTGCAGAAGTTTCAATTCAATCCAGAGCACAGTAGCTAGAGCAAAGCTAAGAGGCAGCTTCCCTCCTGCTGCCAAGCTACAACATTTTAACAACAGATGGTATTACAGTACACTAAACAAGTGAATGTTTATATAATTCACATGATTATTATGACATTAGCAAAAGAAAAAAATATTAAGGTAAGCAGAGGTACAAAAAATGTGACTGACTGAACCCTAGGGCTAGAATGTGACTCCCTGAATAAACTCCTTGAATGGAAGAAGGCTCAGAGGAAATGAGTGAGGAGGATGTGCCCATGAAGCTCAGGGAATAGTGCAGAGTGTAAGTGGACTACAGCTGTTGCTGTGGTACAGATATTCTGAGATACAGAAGATGTCTGTATCTCTACATACAGGACCAGAGGGTGGCCTTTGTTTTAGATAAAGTTATCAACAGTTCAGTGGATCAGCTGGTGGTGTAACTGTTTCTCCACACGATGTGGGTGGAGCTTTGGATTAGATGGGTCCTTGACTGGGTATAATTAAGGGAAGCAGTGTTTAACCAGGAAACTGGAAAAACGTTTTCTGCGAGATCAAGCAAGCCCAATCTGCTAGAAAATAAGAAAAAAAAGTTGAGATGGCTACACACAGGTGCTAAATCCATTGATATCACCTACATAAGGCTATTGATGATGGTCGGCATGCTCACTTATCAATAATTGAGCATTTTTCACAAACAACTCCTCCACTGTTGGCCTTTAAGTTCCCATTTTCAGGGACACATACAAAGAGATGAGTCTTGGCACTGAAAAACCTGCCTTTGTTTCTAAAATTCAGGAACTCACTTGGGTTATGGATTAGGGTTTGCATGCAGATGGCTAACCCTGACCTTTGGCACCACTTACAAGGGAGCAACATGAGGAGTTTCAGGATGCTGCAGATTACAAAAAGAGAGTGATATTTGTACAGTTGGCCAACCCTGACCTATGGCATCACTAACAAGACAGTGACATGAAAATGTCAGGATACTGTAGACAGCAGAGGGGTGGGTGGGGGAGGGAGTGAAGTGAGATTTAGCTTAACAGAATTAACAACCAACACAGATATTAACTGGGTATCCAATAGTAAATACCAGATCATGCTTGCAAATTAATCAAATGGGAGCCACTGGGGAAGAGTGAAAGAGGCATGCTCTGTATTTGAGAAGGGATGGAGGCAACATGAGAAATTATTTGAGATGCAGGAGGAAAGGCACTATAGAGTTAAGTAAACCTTTTGATCAGGGTGGTTTAGGAGTCTCTGCTGAGCAGCTCTGTGTCTGACAAATGCAGCTTACAGCAGAACAGTAAATCTGGTTTTGTTCCAACCATAATTGTGAATAACTCACAAGGCTGGGGGTGCCTGGGCTGCTTTCCCTACTGCTAGCAAGGGAACATCTAGAGGAGACTTCTTGCCATCCTAACATTTACTGATTTTATAATACCTTATAATTCTTCCCACCTTCAACTTAGACCTTTATGTTCCCCAGGCAGTCATGTGCCCATCTATCTAATGTACTAAGAATCTTATAATCTGTCCCCTTACTAATGTTTTCTTTTTCTTTCCTGATGGTACCAATAATTTTTTATCTCAGATTAATTAATATGATCAAAATGAGCTCTGAGAAGTTATTCTCAATCTATATTTAGCATTGCATTTCCCTGGTTTAATTTCAGATTTAGTGAAAGGTCTGTTCATTGAAAAGCTGTCTTATTTATTTGTTTGTTTGTTTGTTTGTTTGTTTGTTTTTATGAGATTGCCTCTTTCTATATGATCTGAGCCAAAGATGTAATCTTTGACAGCACCCTTCGTCAGCCCCAGCTATGTGAACTTTTCTTCCTTCTAAGGTACTTAAGTTGTTAAAACAATGTAACAGGCTTCCTGTTCCTTAAAGGGAGTTCTATTCAGAATCACGTTTTTCCTCCTTTCAAGTTTGCCTACAACTGTGGACAGTATAGCCCAGAACAGGATTTACACAGATGAGAAATAAAGAATAAGGGTGTTAGAAATAAAGAATAAGGGTGTTAAATTTTGCTATTGATTGAATTTACACTTTCATAGCTTATAATGTAGTACTTAAGTGACATGTAAGAGGGTTCAGTGTGGGAGACCACAAAGATATTGGGCCAGGCTTGTCAAGAAATGGTGCCAGGGGAAAACTTGGGTAATTATCAGTTCTGGATTGAAAGATACTTTGTAACTACTTTGAACATATATAGCCTTGTTCTGCCATAGGAATTGTAAGGGTTACAATTCAGTTACTTATTTTGCACAGTGTAAAGAGATCTAGTTTAAAAAGTGGAAAGTGGAGGATTTCTGATAGAGGATCTCTCACAGGAGGCAGTGATGTAGGGAAGCAAACAAGTGCTTTGATGCTGGGAGGATAAAATTTGCAGAAAGACTTGAAGGTGCTGATAGATGAAAATAAAAAGGTAACAGATTTATGAAACCATTCCAAAATGCAGTGTTTCTTTCTACATGGCACTGCTGCTTGTCTTGATGTTTGTTTCTCAAAGATCAGTTTAAATGCAACATTTTAGAACTAGCAATTTTTTCTCATACATAGTGCTGTGAAACAGGCTCTGGATGTCCAAATCCTGAAAAGATTCAGCAAAGTTTGATGTTTAATGTGAAGTACTTAAATTTTCAAAATATTTGTTCTGTTGTGGAAGAAATACATTTTTGCTTGGTTCTGTTAGTGCTGATGTGGAGTCTATGTGATAGGAAGCTGCACTCCTCATTGAAAAAAATTAATTTGTGTTAGTGACTGTGGAAAGAAAGACCACTTTGTATTCACCTTCAGGTGCATTAAAGCTGGGCTTTGTGTGGAAGGTTTCACCTGCATTTGCTGCATGAAAATATGCTCAGTATCCAGCTTCTACAAGTGCCCATCAAGTAGAGTGTTAAGAGGGGTCATAGATGAAGTGCTCATATCAGGAGTTTAAGAACAGAGCTTCACCTAAAAACTTTCCCAGTATTGATAGCTAAAAATCAAATGTATTTCTTACCCTGAGAAGTCTGAACTTTTCAATCGATCGGTCTGAGTATGCAGTGGGTCAAAAACAGGGAACACTATTACTTGAATAAAATTCAAAACAACCTTAAATCAGACTGTAAAACTATGCGGGTTACTTGGGGGTTGTTTTATTTTTTTTGAGGGCTTTTTTTTTGTTTTTTTTTTTTTTTGTTTGTTTTGTTTGTTTGTTTTTTGGGGGGGGTTGTTTGTTTTTGGTAGAGGTCATGGAAGGCTATATTAGAAAGCTTGGTACTGAAGTTCTATAGGAGATATTCTGAGTATTCTTGAGCCTCACTTTTTAAATATCTGCTAGAAAAAATCTATATATTGGATTGAAAAAATACCCAAACAACAAAAAATATTAAAAAGCAAGCCGTAATGATTTTTAGGGATACTTGTCTTCACAAGTATCTTTGAATCTTCAGTTTCTTTGTATAATTCTGGTTATATATACTATGGACAGCCTACTGAACATTTCTAAGCATTACAAATACAACAAAAAGGTGTTCAGACAGAAGCAGAACACATTTATTAGGGAAAGGAGCAATAGTGCAGTTATTTTTGCATTCACTTTACCTGGTGAAAGAATATTAAATGACTTTAATATAAATAAAAAAACCACAAGCCTTCAAAAATTGGTTAGTCCACAAAAACATTAATGATAATAAACTTAATATTTATGATAAAACCCCAATAATTTCAGTTGAACTAATGTAGGACCATCTGAGTCAAGTCTTGAGTAAAATCTGTTGAATACAAGTCTTGAAAAATCATTTACTTCACAAACATATTAATTGCAGCCTAGCTGATGTAGTTTGCCTGTAGATGCTGGGCTGCATGAAATAACCCTGCTGGAGTGACAGCATATATTTGAAGTTATTTGCATATACAAAATGAGTGCAAACGGTGATTATTTACAGAGGAGACATTAGGAAATGAAAATATTTTACCACAGTAATTTCCTCCGTCCAAGCCAGCAGAGTATATGTAACTGTTCATGTTGAGAGTTAAATAAAATTGCATAGTAAATGACTTTTTTTGCACCTGTTGTTCTTGCAAATAGCAAAGAGAAGTGCCTGCTCTTCCCTGATCACCATCTAATGTGCAATATTTCTTCCTTCCTCTGGTTTATGTTCTTCCTTAACAGACAGGAATGCTTACCTTCTGTTTAACAAAATAGTCCGTTAACCCATGTTAGCACAAAGCAGGAGAGCATCCTCTTTGATTTTCTTATGGGTCCTGACTCCTGTCAAGATAAGTAGGGAAGAGGCTGGAAGCTTAATCAGGGTATGAATCCTAGTATCCACAGATATTCTGGGTGGTCAGTGACAATGAACATCAGAAGACTCATTTTCATCACAGCACAAAGTTAGCCATTTAATGTCTATTGTTCTCTAATTTCTCACTTATCATTCCAGAAATGTAAACCCAGGTGTCTCATTCCTATGTAAGCAGATGTGGAAGCTCATAAATTGAATTGCAACCTGAAGGAATGTGTTGATCTCAGATATTTTGGTTGCCAGGGAAACTACATTCTCAGTCTGTGTATGTTTACTATAGCCTCTTTTCCAAAGCTGTCTAAATTTCATGTTTTGGTGTTCAGGAACAGACTAAGATAGAGAAATAGTAATATATGTCTACTAAATGTTATCATTGATTTCTTAAATAATATTTACAAAAATAGGTCATACATTCTGTCTCAGAGTGTGTATCATTTTAATAGATGTGAAGTAAACCTGAGAAGTATTTAACATACATTTTGATCCTTTTGGCTACTTTCCTGTGCTTCACTTACAGATCAGTCTCAATTACAGCACAGTTAAGTATGCCATGAATGTCTAAAGTGGTACTTCTCAACAATAAGTTGTTTCAGGAGAATTTTTGTTTTCTCCTCCAAAGAGTGTATTTTTCCAAATTACTTTGTGGCATAAAAGCAGAAATAGGTATATTGAATCATGCTTAATCAATGGGGACACTATAGGTTTTTTATGGGTCAGAATTTGAGAATTACTTTATAGTAGTCCAAAATCTTACATGATGGCATTTCTATGCTTACCACACCTACTCTATTAGTTAGAGGTTTCTTTAATGTATCCTATTTTTCCTTTGAGTACCGTGAAGTCAGATTTCATTCAGTAAGAAAATAGAGTTTGCAAAGGTATCAGACTTTCTGGCCTTTAATTATCCAATGAAGTAATTTTCAAAAGTCATATCTCTAAAATATATGTGGATAGTGACAGAGTATAAAATTTGTACTGGCTCCCCATAGAGACAACTTGTGTGACTGACTGCCTGACTTCTTCACCATTTGTGAGTCAATGCAGTTCTCCAGATTCAGGACAGCAAAAGGGTCTGTCCTGTGCTGGTACAGAGTGTGCATGCAGACTATTTCTGACTAATTTTCTCCACAGCAGCAGCAGCAGCAGCCTCACCTGTGTTATATCCTTCCAGGCAGTGAAATACAGAAATATTAGGGTTTATGTTTTTCTTTCTGAAAAACTACCATCACTACCTCTTTTTTTTTTTTTTTTTTGCTTTTTTAATGTAAAAAAATCATAGTAATTTCATATTGTATCTATAAAAGCAGCTTGTAGGAGCTATCCAGAAGTTGTTCTGTTATGAAGAGACTTAAAATAATCAGTAAAAACCCAGAAAGTGTAGGAGACATCACAGATTACTTGTCTCTGAATTATTTCTCAACAAATTATATTATCTCTAATAAAATAAAGTAAATATCTCAATCAGAAGAATGTTATTCTTAATATTCCCACTGGAGCAGCAGTTCACTTACTTAAAATGTGGGTCAGAACTGAAGCTGGTTTAAATACTGTGTTTACAATCAACAAGTTTCAGCAGGAAGGAAAACAGCCAAAAGACGAATTAGTGACAAGAACAAAATTTTGAAACACTTTATTTTGAATACTATTCAGGTAGCTTAGGAAAGAAACTATTACTGAAGTGAAGGGCATTGCAAAAATGCTGTGGGCATTGCAAAAACATACTGTGTATTCCATGTTTGTAAAATGAATATAAAAAAATTATGTCATATATATTAGAGGACTGAAAACTGTAGAATTTTAAGGGTTTGAACTGTGACTGAAGTTCAAATCATGCTAGCTTCTGTTATAAAATTCTGAGGATATTAGAAAGACCATAATCAATTTCTGAGGATATTAGAAAGACCATAATCAATCAGTGACAAAATAGTTTAAATTACTGATAACTGATGATGACCTGGTTCTGCCATTGGTAAAGTAAATCCAAATGTTACAATAAAACATTATAGATTGAGATTTATAAACATAAAATCAAAGCAAAATTCAGCAGTTCAGAGTCAGGATTAAGAGGTAGTAAGTGGAGCTGTGAGATGTTTCCTGGTATTGAAGGGAAAAGGTAAAATAACAAGATTTAATTGTTCTTCAAGAGCTTCCTGAGGTGGTCAGTATTCGTACTACATGAACAGGTATAATTGACAGACCTCTGTTAGCTGTGGAAGAGGAAGACCTTGAGGAAATCAATAGACACTTCTACATTAGGAAATGAGCAAATTGTAAGCCTACCAGGTGATCTGCCATTTGCTCATTTTAATTTGGAAGCCTGCACCCAGTAAACTGATTTATTAGGAAAAAAAAAAGCTTTCTTAGATGACTAATTCTATGAGATTAATGGCTAGATAATAATAAAGCTGAAAATTTCTTGTTGTTTCTGCCAGGACATATAAAAAATCAGTTTAAAGATTTCTTTGATGTAGTGATCTCAGAATGCAAACTATATGTCCAAGTCAGTGACCTTGGAGGACTATTATGCAAACACATTTTACTAAGATGTTATGCTAAAATCTTCAAGACATCGGGGAATCTGCAGGAGTATATGGAGGAATTCTGTAGGTACAATTGTGAGAAGTATTTAGAAAATGCAACTAAACTTTGTACATTTGTTGCTTACATGTATTTGAAGCTTTACATTGTATGAATATTGACTTGCATTTGAATGGAGAAAGAGCTAACAAAGGAACTGAGAACAGCAGCTGTGGTGTTGTGCAGAAGCTGATGATAAATAGAAGTCCTATCTGTGCCATTAGGCTGGTTCTGTGGTGGCTACAAAGAGCCCTGTGGTCTAAGTGAAGCCCAGATGAATGAAACATCATTGTATGTTTTAGCCCATATTTTAAAGGAACTAAGGAGGTGACTTGAGAGTTGATATCAAAACTATCAAACTGCTCTTGTGGACTGCAGTGGTGAAGGGACATGGTGTTCATATTTCTGTCATTTACGTGGATGGTGGGAAAGAAAATCTTCATGCCCCAGAAGATTGATACTGAACTTCGTTGAGTAGTTGAGCTCATGTTACTTGCTACATTTGTGCACTGTGCTGCAGCTTGTGTAAGATAAGAGGCTTAATTCCCTAAACTTCAATTTGACTAATCCCCTGACTATCTGGCCTGTTTGAAGAGAAAGAAGTAAATTTCAATTTTACATTCATCTATCCATTTTTTGAAAACTTGTTTTCTGAGCTTCTGAGTAGTATCTTACTACAATATCCCTCAAAACCAAAAGATGCAGTGCATGAATAAATTTGCTATCCTTTGTTGGAAGTAATGTCTTTTCAAACTACAATCTTGCATTGCTTTCTCTCTTGCCCTCTTCCCAATTTTCAAAGTGGTCACAGTACAGTTATCTGAGGTAAGTAAAACCCTTTACTAAGGGCACATTTCTTTCAAGTCTCATCCTGTAAAGAACATGTTATTAACAACGTAAAGTCTGGCACAGCTTTCTGAGATTTGTAGGTATATAGTTGCCATTATGTTTTCAATCACCATGTAAGTTTCTTTTGGACTGCCTCATTCATCTCATGTAACGGACTAGAAGAGTGAGAGCCTGCAAAAAGAAAGAGGGGGAAATGTCTTCTGGGAGTATTGATTTAATAAAAAATAGTTTTTCTGTGCACTTAAAATTTATAAGCATTTGAGTGCATCTAATTCCCTGCCAAAATACACACTTTCTATTCATAGAAGAATTACATAAATGAGCTGTCAGTTTGTCTTAGCATCTTCTCTTCTGCTTTAGTGAAATACACACTTCCCTTACACGCAGTCTGCTATTTGCAGTATAGATATCAGTGACTATACCATACTTACTAGTGAATCTCTTCTTCTGGTTTCCCCTTTAGTGTCTTTGACTGCCTTTGAAGTGGCTGGGGGGGGGGGGGTGGGTGTTGTTGTTGTCGTCGTTTGGGATTTTTTTCTTGATTAAATAATCATTATTTTCTTAATTAAATAATTATTTTCAAGTGGAGTACCTCAGTGAAGAAAAAAAATTGCTGTCAACTGTTCTATGCCATTCATGAGTTACTCCATATTTTTAAAATAAGCCTATTGAGACAAAATTTTGATATGACTTTCATAATTTGGCAAACAAGTCTTATGTATTTCAAATTAGTTGTATTCTGAAGTGATGTTTCACTAGGTGCAGTCTGAGTTTATTACTAAGTCATGCCCTGAAGTTAGCTAGAATATCACAATAACAAGATGAGGTGGCATGCTAATCAGAGGCATAGTTTTCTTTCTGCTTATGCTGAGTCCGTCTTGAATTCAATATGGTAGTTCAGTGTAGTGTTCCTGAAGTGTTCTGCAGCAGGAGGTGACTATCATGTGCTGACTGTTTGTGGCCAAGTAGTCAGTTAATATCTTTCAGTATAACTCTTTTGTAAGTTTGAATAACTACAATTAAAATGAGAATTAAATACTTTGGCAGATTGTAGGAAAAGTGTGGAAAATTTCACTGTGGAGATCAGATTGTCTACAAATAGCCATCTGTATTACTCTTTAAGCCAGAATCCATTATGAAGTAGCCTTTTTTATTCTGCTTTTGAAAGACATAATTTACCATTTTGCATAGGTGTTATTTTTAATCAATAAGCATAGGGGAATAAATAAAACCTACTCAGTCTTCAGCTATCTACTGTTAAGCCTCAGATATGTTTAATAAATACCAGCCAGAGGTGTAAAGTAGGGCTACAGTGTTCCTTCTGGTATTTATTTCAGAATAAATAAAAATTTAAAAAGTCAAACTTCACTCTGAGAAATGACTGTTTGATATGCAGCATGTAACTGTTCAGAGGAGCATTGGCTGGAACCTCTATTACCCCACCTCCCATTGAAAGCCTCAGTCTGTAGCATACTGTGCCCTTGTCTTCTGTTGAAATGATACCTGATTGTTCTCTGTTCAGAAAAAGTTCAAAAGAGTGTTATCACTCTAGAACAAGATATTTCCCTGTGCTTTGAGCGTTCTCCCAGCTGGAACTCAATAGGGTTTTAAGGCTATACATTTTGTTTGTGGGATCAAAAGTAAAATTATCTATATACATCCATTTTAGATATAATCTTTACTAATCATTATAGCAGGTTTTATACTAGTTATTTTCAGATGTTTACCAGTATACATTAGCTCATGCCCTCATACTGGCACATATTAGCAGCACAATTAAAGAATGGGGTTTTTGAAGATAACAATATAATATAGGATATAATGATACAGGAAATAATATAAAATAATATTATATATACTATTTTATATTATTCAGGCACCACTTGCTTCATGTTCAGCACATGCTTAATGATCAGCTTTACAGAAGTGGAAATAAGTGTCTATTTGAATCTAACCTTACTTAGTCCCTTTTTTTTTTCAATGATCCTGCTTTCATTTCCTTTAGTATTAGATATTTTACATACAAACCTAGTTCGCCTTTGTGTTACCAGGTCACCTGATCCTGAAATGATTTCTGGGTTTAAAGGCACATCTTTAAGGAGTACATAAAAATTTGGTTAATCTTCACAGAAATTTTTCTGCCTCCTTGAACTGACTAGGTCATCACACAAAACTGAAGAATATGGCATATCATGAATTCTCCTGTTATTTTATCAGGACGGAGTGAATAGAGTATTGAGATGTATTTTACTGATGAAAGAAAAACTTCAATGTGCTTGGGTACATGCTCTACTATTAGTTAAATTAAGCTTGTCTATCTATGGTTTTCTGAGACTTTTAGAAAGCATTGAGAGAACTGCCTGGTTTCAGGTAAGAAATAGAATGCCTTTCAAGTATGGGTAAGAAAAAATTCTTAAAAGAATTACAGAGTAGAAACCTTGGGAAGGAACATGATGTTTCCAGGAAAAATTGGGGTGAAAATCAAGGAACAAAGTTATTCATAAACTTGAAAGGGAAATTAGAAACAAGCAGAATCACCTCCTTTGACCTGCTGGTCATGCTCCTTTTGATACAGCCCAGTATATGGAGTATACTCTTTCAGCTAGACAAGCATGTTCCAATGTTAACTTGTTATTAAAGAGCTAAACCCATTAACCATTACACCAACTTCTTCCTGCAGAACTTGTGTGTCGACACAGTTGGTAATACGAACTATAAAATTATTGACCAAACTGGTCAGGTTACTGAAACTTTGCCTTCTGGTCTGTTCTTTTTGCTGCTTTGATATCAACTGTTGCAGTATTTGCTATTATGAACAGAGTCAGTCCCATGTATATTGAATTCACCATATGAATAAGTCTTCTGAGTATGTCTTTATAATAAACTACTACTGTAAGTCATCTAATAAATATGCAAAAAACCCTGATGCAAAATCTGGCTCTATTTGCTCACTAACTACAAAGGACTTAAATTTATTTAAAAGTATCAAAAATAGTTAGTTAGTTAATGTTCTTAGCCATGCAGAATTTTCTTCTGTGGCATAGATGTAGACATGTTTGGGTATTAGAAGACTGTTTTTAGAGGGACATTGAACAGCAATTTTCTTTTGAGTTAGACAGAATGATGTCAACATATTCAAAAAACATCTTGTCATCCATGGACCCTTTTTCATAATGCTTTGTTCTTGATGGAAACTGCATTGCAGTTTGAAGGAGGAAAATATTTTTGGCTCAGAAGAGTACGTTTTTCACCTAGACAAGTCAAAGAGCACACTTGCAGTTTTTGCAGTGAAATGGTTAACTGAATTGTTGAGATTTCAGAAATGCTCATGCTTAGAAGACAATGAAGTGTGGATAATCTTACCATTATTCTACTCTGGATGATGTAGAGTGATGAAAGATCACTTTGAGAAAATGGAAAACAATGATATTATTCAATGAACTGAAATGACTTTATGTGGTACAGTAACCGTGCAAAGTGCTTTTTCCTTGAAAAGGTCTAAAGCTTGAAAGCAAAAGCTGGAGCAGCTCTTGCAATCTACTTCTGTGCATACCCACTTCTATGCCTTTTGTATTCCTCAGGGCATACTGACTTATTTAAAAATCGAAACAAAACCATTCTACTTGGTCAAAATGAAGCTGATTCACATCAGAGGCAGCTGATAGCCATTTCCCTACAGTAAGCCATACTGCAATAGGCAGCTGCCTTGTTGCAGTATCAATGTATTGTGTTCATAGAGTAAATGTGTAATTTTAGTGATTTATTTTTTTTTCTTTCTTATATTTCTATGTTTGAGTGAAAGGTGACTCCAGAGATACTGAAATAGAATGCTTTTGTAGTACTGGAACTCAAAGATGGTATGTAGAGCTCCAAAATTTCATCGGCTTATAGTGTATATAAAACTAAACCCAAAATTATGGTGAGAGTTTTCTTGCTTAAGATTATTTCCTCTGTAAACAATTTATTTTATGAATATCTTGTAATTCTTAAGAAAAAAGTTCTCCAGAACGGTGAAATCCTGCAGTGTGTTTTAAAAGGTATTTTATTTTGGCACAGTCAAAGATTTAACCCTGGTTATTAAATCAAATTGCTTCTAAATTTTCAAAAGCAGAAAGTTTTGGTTTATTATTTTTTGGGTGGGGTTGCATTCATTTTGATTTCTTCTGTCAAAATATCAAGAATAAATAAAATACATCAAACTTAGTAAACAATTCTGCAGATAAGGTTCCGGATAAAAAATTCAGTGCTATTGAGGCTTAGAAGAATGAAATTAGAACCAAGAGTTCACTCCCTGAAATTCTTGTAGAATAAGATGGTCTAAATAACCTGATAGTTTCAATGCTTTACACTGCATTCAATACAGAAAAAAAGAAGAGCATAAAATCATTGTTTTTGTAAGATGCAACTATTTTTCTGAACTCTTAAAATTCTAGGAAAATTAAATTAACAATTCTTATGTTCAGAATACTGGATGAAAAATAACTTCTCCACCCTGAAACGTACAAAAATATTCAGAGAAAATGGGCATTTTTCTCCATGCTTTTTTTTACTCCTTTAACCTGCATTATTTAAGTGGATTAAGCATCTCAGTGATGGAACTAGGACCGCCATCATAACGTGACTCTGGTATTGCACTTGTTTCCTGTTATATCCTGTGGGAATGAATGACACTTGCATCACAAAGTATTTTCTCTCCCAGTGTACATTTTGACAGACAATGAAAGGTTCAGTACTTCCTGGGAACAGAGGGATTTTTGCTTACAGCTGGAGTGGGTAATTTTGGGAATCAATTTGAATTTAGATAAAAGTTGTTAAAAATTCTTGATGCATTGGGAGTCATAAAAGTCACAGGACTTCAGATGCTAGTAACAGAAGTCCTTTTAACTGCTGATGTAAGCACATCTGCATCGGGGACTAATTTAATTATTCCTGGATTTGTCTGCTTAATTCCAGTTCCAGGGACTGTATGCAAACATAAATAGTCCTTGTGTGCTGTGTCCAAGCTCTCATCTTTTCAAATACAGTACTACTTATGTACTGAGAAGTAACCATAAAATGTTTCATCCTAAGGTCATCCCTATTCGGTCATCCCTATTCTGTCATCCCTATTCTGTCATCCTATTCTAAGGTCAGATGAACAGCTTGTGACCTTGAATTAACTGATTTGAGCTGAGATAACCTGATTTAAACTGACTGCATTTGTACTCCCACCACATGTCCAATCACATATCAGCTAGTGAAGGATTTTGTAAGATGACTTTGCAATGCTGAAATTGCTGGAAGATAATTTTCAGTTATTAAATTGAAAAAAGAAACAACAAACAAACTATGCAAGCATAAGCCTTTCCCTTAGAAATGCCTCTTTTCTTTGGAATATTGTTTATGACAGGATTTATGCTTCAGCTTTTAAAATTAAGTTTAGGAAACAAAAAATGGAGTCCGGTTCCACTGGAAATGCAAAATATGAGTGTAGATAGCATGTGCTGATGTAAAGCAACTGGATTTTCAGCCTGGGTGTTTGAGAATAGTCTGTTTAAAGTAGCATAACAAACAGCCAGTTGTCCTTGTTATTTTTTCCTTAAAATCACCCATGCATTTCTTCTTGCTCTTTGCCTCTGCATTCTTGGGGTTTTTTTCTTCTTTCTCCCAGGCTTTAAACTTTTAAACGTATCTGAATATTGTATCCTCTTCTGCCTTCCTTTCTTTCAGTACTTTCTGTCAGCAAACAATGAAACTATAAATCTTGGGTAGATATTCTTGCCAGAAGTGCTTCTTACTTTCTACTCTAAAAATGAATACCATACCACCTATAAATAGAAGAGTTTCCTAATTTTACAGTAATCTTTCAGGATGAGTAGTTGCTTGATGTGTAATGCTCTTTCTTTTCTAGCTGTGTACCCTAACATGTATTCTCTGCAGATTAATTTCCCAGTATGAGCAAGGTTATTTTACATAGCAGTGTAAAGGAACATTATTTTCCATGTACAGAAACAAAAAGCACTTTCCCTCAATAGTGCTGCAGTAGTTGTATGAGGATGAGAAGAGTGTGTGCTTGTTAATTCTAGCTATGACCTGGCTTGATGGTTGACTTAGTGAAAACAAAAAAATGTTTCTTGCTGTTTAGCTCTTTTCCTCCCCTGTTCAAGATTTCCAAATTGCCACTTTTAATAAATTAAAATAATATATTGTATTTCTTCTGCTGCATTGTTCTATAATATTTTTGATACTGTTCTTGTTTTCTAGAATGTTGATAAAGATCTTATTTTAGCCCACTGCGTAGAAGGGGCTATAATACACTATTTGATGTTTTTTGTAGTGGAACTGGTATGGGTGCCCTTGCAGCTGATACTGGGAATACAGCTTCAAACTGAAGATTTTTGTCTTGTCCCCTGTATTGTTAGCATGATCCTTTTGCCCAATCTCTTAATTTGTCTCTAGTTCTATATCTGAAGATGAAGAAACGTATTGACATCTCACCTTGAACATTCAACTCTGCCATCAGTGTTTGGAGCTTACTTACATCAACCA
This sequence comes from Lathamus discolor, assembly GCF_037157495.1. Taxonomy (NCBI): domain Eukaryota; kingdom Metazoa; phylum Chordata; class Aves; order Psittaciformes; family Psittacidae; genus Lathamus; species Lathamus discolor. The sequence continues at coordinate 84,500,803 of NC_088885.1, forward strand.
AGCTCTCAGGGGTCTTACTTATTGCTATAATAATTTATATGTATGTATGTAATATACATATATTTTAATAATAATGTTCTTATACTTGGAAGATAGTCCTAGAAAGTGGAGGGACTCTAGACCTCCTAACTGCAGTACTTCCAGACCCCAGACTGCTGTAATAAAGCACTCTGGGGATCAAACTACACAACCTTGCAGTTTGCTGCTATGTATCAATGTGGGCAAGCTGTTACATTATTAGTTATATGTCTTTCTTTCCATTTGGCAAACAGACAAATGTATTTTCAGAATTTTCTTAATTTTTGGATATCATTGTGTTCTAATGAGTGTCTATGCAAAGATTTTGGTTCCCTTAGCAAAAAAAGCCAATTTTGATATTGAAGAGACCATTTTTTTCCAGGATACAGTTCTTATTCTATTATAATCCTGCAAAGTGAACACATTTTGACATTAATTTATTATTGCTACAATACTTACGAAAATTAATTATAATTTTGACTTGTAATAACAATGCAATAAAATAATTTAATTTTCCCATAAAATTGATCTTTCTCTAAGCAATCATTAACTAAGCTTTCCTTCCCTATGTATTTCCTCTGACTAATAATTATGCATAATTTTACACAGAGTGGTGTTCTTTCAACTTCAAGATCCAGGAAAGGAGGCTAAAACCAGAAGGAAATAGGGGAATAACTGCATAAAGACTTTTAGAACTTGTTTTTTGTGAAAATACCAAGGACACATTTGACAAATTTATTAATAGCCTTGCACTTTAGGGAGAACTACTGACAACCTTCCATAAGGAAAACACTTTCTCAATCAGAGGAAATGTTTTGATGTGAACATACTGATTTTTGTCTCTGCTCTTGGAGAAAGTGGACAGCCAGCTTTGTTTCTTATTTTTTTGTGGCATGGTACTCCCTGTTGCTGTCAGGGGGACAGGAGAGTCCTGCCAAAACTCTGTTTCTTTGTGAAGCTAACTACACAGGGATCCAGTTCCTGACTCCCGGGCAGGTTTTGCTTCATCTAGCTCAGTTTCCCAAAGATGTGGCTCTTTAATTAGTTGGAGAGTCCTAAGCAGCTATTTCCATGATTCAGTCACCCCACACAATAAGCCATTTGCACTCCATTATATTCAGTCTCACTAAAACTAGTAATTAGCTGAATTTCATATCAGTGATGTGTTTGTATAACTACTTGTCGAGTTTTACAACATAAAAAGTGTATGTATTGAGACTCATAAACTCACATGATTAGTGTCTCCTCAGCAGTCTATCCTGAAGTCTATCTGCCCCTTAAGAAATGTGCCCTGGAAACCTAACTGATAATAGAGGCTAGCTGCCCACTTAGTTAACACTTCAAAAATATGTCTACATATCACTAGCACTTTATTAGGCAGCCTTACATTAGCAGGGGATTCATAAATCAATATCCTTATAACATTTATCAAGGGTACTCTGGATTAGAGGAAATCCTGATGGATATATTTACATTAGTACAATTCCAGCAAAGATTCTTCAAGTTAGAAGTTACAGTCTAGGAGACGGTTCCAGAAGGATGTATATTTTCTGATGAATTAGATTTCAGATCTAAGAAACCCAGACTCCCTCTTGTCAGCTCATAGTTGAATGAAGCACAGAAAAGACTTTGGGAATTAAACCCAAATGTACCTAATGACATGTATTCTTTCCTGACTACTTCATGTTCTTTTTTTCAAATTAAGGGAGTTAGTTTCTTCATTCTATGTTTTAGAGAATAAAACACTTTAATATTTTTCATTTGCATCTTTTCTGAAGTTACAGTGATTTCTAGACTATTGTCAAATAACAGGGTGTTCTCTCCTGGGATAATGATGAGAAACATAGTCCTGCCCTTGGTATAGCTAGGATTGATGTCTCTTATGCTTTCAATATAAAGCTTCAAGAAGAGCCTGGCTGTGTCCTCTCCTGGACTTTGCAGGGTAGCTGAAGGGAGCAAGTAGCTGAGAAAACCTCCTTTGAACTTTCTTCTCCAGAGTCACCTCAGCCAGCTATGTCAGCATCTCCCTATAGGTCCTGTGCTACACCTGTCTCTTTACTTGGGGGGGCCCACATGGGCACTCACTGCAGCTTGGTATGTCCTTGCTGGCATGAGGAACCTAACCTGCAGATTCTGACTGCCTCTCTCCTGTGGAGCTGGGGGTTAAGGTGTTTGTGTCTGAGGGGCTTCTGTGTTGATACTGATCTCTTCATCTTCCCTGATGTTCCACAGCCTGGTCACCTGCTCCTACAGCTCCATACCCTGGTGAGATAGCTCCTCCACAGTCCCATAGCTCCTGCAAGCAAGGATACCATCTCCACCTGCTTCCACTGTGGGAAAAAAACCCAAAGCACTTGGTGGCCACATCATCCTTTTGGGTCCATCTTCTGGTGTGCTGTGAGAGCTGCTCCAGGTGCTGCTGGGACCATAGCATTACACCAGCACTGCTGAGTACTTATATCCTGTCATGGGCAGAGTTTCTAGCCCTGAACTGTGCTCCCTTCTCAACCAATAGCAACAGGCACCCTGAACCTTGAAGAGATCCTCAAAGTCCTCTGACAATAACAGAGGTTCCCACAAGATAAAGATGTAGAAGCTGAGCCCAGAAAAGACTGCCCAAAAATGCTGCATCTCTCAGCTATTTTTCCATGATGTTAGATGACATCCTTACAGTGCAGTGTGACAGCTCTCTCAGCATTGGTTGCTTCCCTCATGGTCCCCTGCAGTTGGAGGGTAATCTGAAGAGGTCCCAGAATTATCTTCTTCACCAAAGCCTTCAGGCACTTTACCTCCTCCATATTCTTTGTCACTGGGTTGCCTGCCTCATGAACAGCAGGCCCAGCTGGACCTTGTCTTTCTTGGGTGCCAATGCTGCTTGAAAGACAGTTTTTCTTGTGCCTTTATCATCCAGCCTCCTATTGTCTCTCTGTATAGTGTTTTATCCTTCCAGCATACCTACTTCTGCCATTTTGGTGTCATCCACATAACCTGTGATCACGCCTTTGATCCAGTCATTAAGATAATTTATAAAAACTGAGCACTAGGAGTATGAGCATCTGTACCCTGGGACTCCATGCCTAATGTCTGCCAGTTTGACTTTGAGCCATTCATCACCACCCTTTAGGCTAAGTATTTTAGTCCTTTTTCAACCAATCTTGTGTTTCATCTGTTTACTCTAGAGCTTGTCAACTTGTTCACAAGGATGTTTTATGAGAAGGTGTCAAAAGTCTTGCCAAAATCAAGGCAGATGACGTCCATGGCTTGCCCCTCACCCATTCAGCAAATTGTTTCATAATAGAAGGCATCCAGATTTGTCGAGCACGGTTTACTCCTGGTAAATCCATATGGCTTCTCCCAGTCACCTTCTTGTCCACTGTGTTACTGCCAGAAGCTTTTCAGAAGACCTTTCCTCAGTTTTCCCAGGAAAGGAATTAAGGCTGACAGACTAGTTTCATGGATCTTTCTTTTTGCCCTATTTGCAGATGGGAAAATTAATGGCTCTTTCCTGGGCATCTGGACTTCGCTTGATACCAGTGACCTTTCAGACATGAGAGGGAGTGTTTTCTAATGAAGCCAGCCATATGGTCATTGATCTGTGCTATTATGTTGCTTTCCCAGCATTTCCATGCCTGCTTTCGTCTTGTCCCCTCTGGCCACACTAATCTCCAGGTTTTAGACAGCACTCCTCATTAAATTGAGTATTAACCACCTCTGTTGGTAGCCAGACCATTGACAATGTCCTTGTCTGTTCTTTGTAACCAGATCCCGTTCTTCTTAGAAGACTTTGAACTGTCTTCGACAAGCATCTTGTGGTCACAGGTTTTGTGGTCACCAAAAACGTGCCTGTGACACAAGCCATGCAGGCAGGTGCTGACTGGTTAATATGCTTGCCCCTGCCTGCACCTTTGCCCAAGACTGAAGGGAAAGCAGCCTTCTGGTTCTCTTTCCTTTACCCCTTGGGACTCTGTTGTGCTGCTTGTTTTTTCCTGGTTCATGTTTTGCAGAATCCTTGGTGCCCACATAGAAGAAGAGAGTGAATCCTGTGGGTTGGATCAACCTTGGCAGTACCTCCATGATGTGCTGGGCTTTGGCCCCAGGTAAGCAACAAACTTTCTGTGACTGGTGTTGGGTCAGCAGATGTGTCCCACAGTATCCTGCAAAAGGTAAGTCTTGTGATACTTCTTCTCCCTGAGGATTCTGACCTGTTGAGCAGAAGCTGCTGATCTGGTTCTCTCTTTCAGGGGCCCTTGTTTGTTCTTCCCATCATTTGTCAGGATTCCCCACCTCTTCTTTTTCTGAATATTTCCAGCTGAGGGGTAAGCTGTTGTCATTCAGAGACAATTGTCTCTATTTAGGTTCTTTGAGATATTCCATGAGGAGGGTTTACTTGTATAGGGTATATGGGTTTACAAGGAGGGTATTAAATTTACTAATGTGATAGGTCTGCAATTACATGGGATTTTCTGTTTAGCAGAGTAATACAGCAATATATTGCGTAATAGAGCAATTGCACTATGTATTTGAATCACAGTAGAAATGTGACTCTTATTACAGGTCTCTGTGTCCCAGTGATGGGTGGTCCCAGTCACTAGGAAGGAGTATGTGTCTTGAAGTCAGCTCAAACTTGGTTTTTTCAAAGATTGTTTTATTAGCTGCCTGGTTTTATTCTTTATGTTGGGCTGAGCCACGTACACACTTTTCCGACCATACACCAGGCTGATAACACACCAGGAAGACATCAGTCTCTACTAATTATCTCAGGGAAGGCTGTCTATGCAACCTGATGACACATTGGAGCAGCCATACATCCAAAACAAAGGTGACCCTCCAGTCCCCCTTGTGTTGAGATAAGCTTAGCTTGGTTTATAATTGATGGAGGTCATTCTTTAAACTCTTCCTCTTTGCCCATAAATAAAAAAAATTGAGCCTATCACACAGGAAAAGTAATAACTGCTAAGTAGTAAGTATTTTAGTGCGTTGCATGTGTTTAACTTCTACCTAGTCCCACCCTCCATATTATAGACTTGTCCGATTCATGATAAATGGCAGTGAAGGGTATGCTCTGATTGTCTCTTTCTTCAAGTCTTTTCTTCTTTATGCATCCTGGACTCTTTTTAATTTCCTCCTCTCCCCCTCCCATTTTATTTTTGGGGAATATGTGCAATATTTGGTGGGTACCTTGTACTGTTGAGGCAGTTATAATCGGTAGAGTAGTTAGGACTTCATGAGCTATAGATAACTCTTAGATCCAAGAATCTCAGAGAAATAACAGTATTACTTAATAAAAGTCAGAAATGCGTACAAATAAAAATGCCCAAGTCCTCTTGTATCTGCAGATAATGTGAAATATCATCTAAATACCAACGAAGACAATCTAATGTCAAGAAGGCAGTCTACTAGAAAGAGTGCAAAAAAGAAGGTACACTTACTAAATGGAAAATGTTTTACAGCTGCTATTTTGTACATTACTTCTGGCAGTGACAACAGTGCAGTTAAAATTACTATAATTATCATAGTCTTGTAATTGTTATTCCTGTGTCTCTCAAGCTGAGACCAGGCTGCTCCCATCTTTAGAAGTATTTAGAACCCGCAGCTCCAGCGCAAGGCATATTGTCATGTACTAATAGCTTTTTGAGAAATATATTAGAGAGCTCACTGAGTTTTGTGTTTGTGCTTGTTTTTGTCAAATCCTAGCCATGCAAAACTAAGAATTGGATGTTGGTTACTACTGTGGTTTTTAGCTACACATTTTGTGCAGGATTAATAAAGGGCGTAAGCTGTGGTGGTCTGTTGAGGGTGTGGTAGCATAAGGGGTGACTGAATGCATCTGTGGCTCCAATGATGAGACATCATAGGTATGCAGTATTACTTGTGATTTCTGAGGAAAATTGCAAGCAATAATACACTGACATGAAAACCAAGGCACAGAGTTATTATGTGGTATCTTTCCCATCTGTAGAAATATCTATAATCTATCTTTAATATCTATAATCAAGGCTGGAAATTTTATATGTTCCTTTTATTTATTAGGCTCTACACATTTTGTTTTGATGTGCAAATGCCTTGAAAGAAACAGGACAGAAAAGAAAAAAATATATTTTAAAGGAACTAAAGATCTGAAAATCATGCATATTAAAAAATCTCTATATGATGGTTACTAGGACAGTGGGTAAACCTGAATGAAAGGTTTTCTGGATTCAGTTAGTGCTGGTCTGACACGACATTTAATGTTTTCATGAACTTTGAATGTTTTCTATGGGTGAACTTGCCTTAAGGCTGTTTCACTCAACAAAGTGGCAACATGGTGTGCAAAATTACCTCCTGCCCACAGCTGATAGCAGGAACAACAGCACTTTGAAATCATGCCTCTGGGGAAGTTATAATGGTTTCTCAGAGGATTTGTAGAAGCAACTTATATTCAGCTTCTTGGCCTGACCATCTTCAGGTGCTTTCACTCATTTAATCTTAAAGTGGCCTGCTGGAAGCCCATGGGAGTGTAATTTCATCTGTTTTCGTTTTACTACACAATTGATCTGGGAGATCTTTGCAGAAGGCTATGCTGGGCGAAGTTTTATATGTTATATGCTGTGTTTGTATAGCTGAGAAATTATTCACACCTCTCAACCGCACCAGCTGTTAGATGGCCATCAAATGCTTAAATATATTTTGCTATACTGGAGTCTTAACATGTGCAGACTCATGATTGCAGTTGCCAAAAGAATGCTGTGCAATAATGGTAGCACTGATAGCTTACTCCAAAATGCCATCTTATGACTGTAACCTTCCTTCCACCATAGAGCTGCCTTCTACATGCTGTTCTTGGACACCTTTAAAACTGGCAGAATACAGCATCTGAATTCCCCAATGTAAGCATTTTTATAACTGACTGCTGTACCTTCCACTTTCCTTGTAGAGGTCTCTAACTCCTAGTGTATTTCATTGTCATTACTAAGGAATCACAGGCACATTCTGGATGAAACCTTGCATGTGTGCTTGGTGCTTGAAGCACAAGTCCTTGTTAATCTGATTGCATGTACATTTTAATGCTATCAGTATTTTTTGCATTGTTTTTACGTGAAAGGCAAGTTACCTTCAGTAGAGACCATAAACATCTGAACGTGGTTTTGGCGAAGTCTCTGCAGTAAGAATAGTTTGACTAACATTTTTCTGAATCACATCTCAGAACCTTTTCCGGTTTTATAGCTAGTAGTTAAAACATTGAAACAAGTATGATAAAAACATCCTCTTAGTTGGCTGATTGCTTAAAAGCTGTATGGGATATTTATTTTGAATGTTCATTTTTAAACTGCAGCATTATTTCTGTTTTATAGGGAGCAATAAAATTTTCTACAGTTTTGGAAGTGTGTCTTCAACAGGATTAGTGAAACGCAGAAAGAAAAGGAAGGTACCACTGTCTTGTTTACATACTGTTGTGTCCAAACCCAGGACACCTATATGCATTTATTTGTGAGAAAAACTGCTGCAGATACTGAAGAAAAAGCACTCCGTAAAAGACCCATATGAAAAAGAGCAAGCAAAAAAATATTTAATTTTTGATTATATGCAAATTTAAACAAGTGTTTTAGAAAAGTGTAGCTGTATATGCCAAGTAAAGTATTCTTCTCATGCAGACCTGATGAGAATGACTGTTTATACCATAATTACTTTCTAGGTGGAATAACTGTGAACAAAATGGGATGGATGGTCTATTTGGAACAAGGACATTTTGAACGACATGTATTTATACAAAAAAATCTAAATATGAAACTAGACCATGACTAAATCCTTCAAGCTTTTGATTTCTGCTTTTTTAACCCACATAATTGGTAATATTATTATCTTAAAATTGCTATTTATTATTGTATTTTCTTAGTATTTTCTGTATATCTGTAATATTTTCTTTATAAAAGTTGCTACTTTTAGCACTAGCCCAAGGATTTTTGGAGTGCAGTGGACATTGTATCATATTGAATCTAGTGAAACATAATTCATAGAATCACAGAATAGGTTGGGTTGGAAGGGACCTTAAAGATCATCTAGTTCTAACACCCCTGCCATAGGCAGGGTAACCTTCCACTTTACTAGGCTGCTCAAAGCCTCATCTAACATGGCCTTGAACACTGCCAGGGAGGAGGCATCCACAACTTCTCTGGGCAACCTGTGCCAGTGCCACACTGCTCTCATAGTCTTTGCAGCAGCTTGATTTTTTATTTTTTTAATTGTAAAGCTGTCCATAAAATGTTATATAAACTGAGTTAGACACAGGATTTTACTTGAACGAATCGTAAATGTTATATGTTATTATAAATATGGTTCATTTTTTTTTTTTTTTTTGGTGGAGACAGTAAATACTGAGACCCCAACCTAAACCACTTAATCTCATTTTTATAACAACTGTTTAAAAGCAAAATACCCACTGTGAAATAAAAAAATATGTAAAGTAAGTAGTTAATTTGCTCTTGCAGATTCATTTTGAAGAACTATTTTTAAGCCAAAAGCCCTGTCTGCACTAGATAGATAGATATAAGTAACTTATTCCAGGATGTGCTCATGAAAATAAATGCAAAAGACCTTCTCACAATGTCTTTTTCAACCTTGAAATAAGTTAAATAAAGTCCCTTAGTTGTTCATAAACCATAAACTTTTGTAGCTTTGGTGATGTATGCTCTGCCAGAGTCAGACTCCTTAGCAATGAAATAATTATCCTGATCAATAAAGTAAATTAGGAATAAAAGACAGTGTAAGAGGAAGATTCTACGTAGGGCAGTGAACAGCTGTAGTTGTTTGATCTTGTTTTTATACAAAACCTGGCCAAACTAAAAATAGAAGTGCTAGGATTATCTTATGTTGAACAAATTTTACTTTTATTCTTAAATAAATAATCATGGTCAGTCAAAACGTAAAGCTTAAACTTAAAAAACTCCTGAAGTTTAAAAGGATTTCATATTAAGTCCTGTTAAACTGATTTTGAAAGTCTGCAGCCAGCACTGAGAGCCTTCATAACCCCTTCCAAACTTGCAGCTATAGTGCTGTGTTGTATCAGGTAGATATGTCAGAGGTAAGAAGTCTGTGTTAGTAGAGTCCTGTGGCATGGTGGGTTTTTTTGGTGTTTGTTATATGATCTGTAAAATTAAGAAGCCTGGGAAAAAGTAGTCTATTGTGTCAATTTATGCCTACTATAGCACCAGCACATACAGGAGTAGGAGCTGTCTTCTCAGTTTACAGGAAGCTCACCTTCCAGCAGCTGCAGCGTTAACACAGGCACATTTAAAGGTGGTGATTGTGGTGCAAAAGTTATACAGTTTAGTGGTGGTAAGATATTTTAAGTTATTTGACTATACTTAGCAAATTAAACACTCAGGAAGGATCAGAGGCACAGTATTATTTAATCGGTGAGAATGGAGAACACTTGTTTGGCTCCTCCTGCAGTCAGCCAAGGAGAAAGGCTAGACCACTGCTTCTGGTATGAAACCCACCAAGTTAACACAAGGACAGAAATACTCTCCCTAGATTGTTATTTAAATTGATAAGGCTAATTGATTAAACAAGGTTAGGAGTTACTACAGGATGCAGAGGAAAGAGCAATTTGCAATGGGGCAGTGATACTTTTGGGATTTTATAGAAGGAGACTTTAGGGTACGTGTTGTGTATTATGGGATACTTAGAGGAAAGAGCAAAGGCAGGAAAAAGGAGAGATCCAGATGGGTTTGGGAGGAACAGGCTTGGGAAAATTGAGGGAAGAAGGGATAAAAAGATCTAGTCATGTTCAAACAGCTTGGTGGTCTGTGACCTTGTGTGACAGAGCTCTTGTGCTTGTCCTATATTCATATTGAATATTAATTCTATATTCTGTGATGGCATACTATCTATCCTCTCTATATGTGTGAATGAACACTAGGGAATAATTAGTTAGACTAGCAGAGAAGGAGGTTGCGAGGTTTGAGTACCATCTACCAAAGCTGGATCACTGGTATGAGGAATTTGAGGATCTAGTGAATGACAACTGCAGGTCACAAGGTTCTGGGTGCCAGCTAGCAAAATCCAGTCTTGCTCAGCTGAAGAAGAAACACAGGATCAAGCCATCCATCACTGATGTTTTTGTGAGTCCTGTGTTTGTGTTGGTGCAGCTAGAGGTACGGCTCTCTTGTCTCTGTGTGGTTGGTCATATATCCACTGTTTGTGGAGTCTGTGTCTGCACCTATGGAGAATACATGCTTGGCCTCATTATATCCTGTAGACACAGAACTGCACCAGCCTCTCTGAGACAGGAGAAATCCCTTAAGACCAGTCCCCAGTGGGTACTGTTACCTCTAACAGAATATTAGGCACATGAAAGAAAGGCAGAATATAGAAATGAATGGAGTGATGATTCAAATATATTCTAAAGAACAGCCAGAGCAGTTCTGTGACAACATTGTTAAAATTTGGAAATGCATATTGCAGCCAAGCAGTTTTATCTTGGATAACATAGGCAGTGAAAAGAAATCTTCATTTACCCCAAACAGCCGCATAACATCACTTGCTTCTTTCTAATGGGTTATTAGCAACTTGCAGCTTAAAGAATTTCTAAAATGTGGTAAGGGCCCAGAGTCAGAGAGATGTTGGACAGGGTGTGTGAATCTGCAGTGAAGGCTGGGAGAGCTTACCAGGAGCCTGCAGTCAAGTTTCACTTTCATAGATATGATCAACAAACGTGTATCCAGGTATGTTTTGTGGAAAAGGGGAGAATAAGAATGAGTTAGAAGACTGATGATAAACAAGAATGTGTTCTTTATCCCATTCAAACTAATAGGATCAGAGGCTATACTTAAAAAAGAGAAGGTGATGTACTTTTTGAAAATAATGACCAAAAAAAGAGAAAAAACTGAACGCGGTACTTAAGACAGAAGTAACTTTTTTCCTTTCACGGGGGAATTACATTAAACAAGGCATTATACTAATCCTAACTCCGTGGGGCTTTTTCCCAGTATGTGTGGGATTATGCTAAGGAGTTGAAACCTAAATCAGTTAAGGAAAGTGGGTAAGTGTTGTCAAGTCTGTATGTAAGAGGTTTTCATCAATGACAGGAAAGATAATTCACAGAATTATTTGTGTATTGGTATTTAAAAGCAGATAAGGTAAACACAGCCCATCCTTAAAACAATTCTGGAAAAAAAAAAAAACCCAAACAAAAAAACAACAACAAAAAAAAAAAACCAAAATGTGTACTACTTGGTGTCTACATTTATAAGCAGAATTGCTTAAATCTCTGAGTCCTGGTAGATTTAAAGGCCCATGAATGATCAGAGCACTTGCTATACTTAGGTATTTTTTTGGCTCTTGATATTCGACTGCTCTCTCATTACTGTCACTACACCGAAGCTATAGTGATTAGAGGCTTAGTGGGTAAAGGCTCATTACAGGTGCAAATGAAAAAAAAAAAGACACTTTTTTTTTTGTTACTGAATTAAAAACAAGCCACAACCCCCCCAAGCAAACAGATCTCCATATAATATGCTGTTTTCAAGTGTATAATGATACAGTATTCTATGCCTGAACAGCAACTGCAGTAAGTCTAAATTAAAGTACTATCTGCTGACCTTCACATTATTAGTACCAGAAAAATATAGAGTTGTAATAACTGTGCTTCAGTAAGTTAGCTTGCTCATATTCAGGCTTATGCCTGAATTGCAAATGAGAGTTCTATTGTCAAGGTAGGATTATAGTATTGGGTATTTCTGTTCCTGTTGATTCTTAGGAGTCAGAAGAATAAGTATATACAGACAAAGGTGGTATAAAACATAATGAATGGATACAGGCTAAGCCCATCATACTTTATTAAAACCAAATAAAGATATTTGCCCATATCATAGCTGTAACATTTGAAAGTCCCTATAAATAATACACTCAGATTTGGGGTTGATTTGGTTGAGACTTGTGTAATTGCTTAGTGCTGTATAGGGTTTTTTCCTGAATAATTGATCCTGTTCTTCATGTTTCAGATTCAGTAAATGGTATGGGTTGACAGAGAACCCAACAATATATTTTGGTTTGGTTTTGGTTTTAATATTAGAAGCCTTCAGTCTCTCCAGAGTATTGTCTGAGAGCATTTTTTTACTCTCATAAAATGTAAAAAGATTTTACTTTTCTGGTAATAGACATAAAATCTAAGCTTGTGTATCTTGGAAAGTATCAACCCAGGCAAAAAATACTATAAATATATACCAAAGAAAAGACATACTGAAGACTGGTATTTCCTCAAATTCATCTTTCCCTTTGGATGAGGTATAGTCATCTGATGAATTAAACATACCTTTGTTCCATTAAAATCTTGAGATATATTAACATTTTTCTTAAAATTGCATTTGATACAACCTCTAATTCCTCTAGGAGGTGTTACTACTGCAAAACAGTAATGTGAAAATAAGTCAAACTTTCCATGGGAAGGATACTGTTGATACTAGCGAGAAGCTGGTATCAACAGTACGCTACAGATCAAAACAGTACCTATATGTCCATGCCTTAGTCAAAGTTCCATTGTGCTTTTCCCCCTATAAATCAAGCACAGTGTCTACCTTAACAAGATGCTATTTAAACAGAGGGATTTAACCTTTAATAAACTAAAAGATAAATGATAGCTCTTTGTCATACATTTACTCTAAGCAGCTATTTTCTAGAACTGGAACTGTAAATGCCATCCGTACAGCTAGCTGATCGAAACCAACTGAAAGATGATTAACTCCTGATAGCTAAAGCTCAGAACCACTTCCTGCTTAGACTACACCGGGGTTTGCAGGTCCATTTAATTATGAGGTTTTAACTCATTCTGAAACTTTATTGTAATTGTTCCACTTATGCCACTGGAGAGTGTGAATGTGAGATTTAAGAATGAAAAAGAAAAAAGGATGTAGGCTTTAGCTCATGTACTAAATCATGCAATCATTAGATTTAAACCATAACAGACTTCTAAACCTGTGTATACAGTGCTAGATAGTGACACAAAGGTGGTCAGATGACAGTGTTCTACCCTACAATTAGGCAAAATATTTTTCCAATGATTTTGTGAAGAAGACATCCATAAGCTTTGATTACTATTATTTGTATGTAGTTTTGTTTTTCAGTGAAATCACTTCCCCTTCTTTAAGACATAAACCAAACTTTCATGGAATAGATATATCAAACATCAAGGTCTATGCAGGTTGCTTTGTTGTTGGGCAGCTAGTTGCAGGAAATCTTGGATATGTCTTAGCTTAGCCAGGGAATTTTATATATTCTTGCCTTCTATGGAGCAGAGATCACCAGAAAGCTCACTGAAGCTACCTTCTATTTTAAAGATTTTTGTCCAGCACCAGTCTTTGATTCTCTGGAAATAATCTAAGGTAAACATTAATGAAACAAATCAGCATTTTTAGTATTAGGCACAACTTCATCAAAGGAATGGCATGGAAAATCAAACAGCAGTAGACCTGGCTAGGAACTGGCTGGTAAAACACAAATGTCGGAAAAGACTGTTAATAAAAAACAGGGCAGTAACATCCTTCCTATTACCCCAGCTTCACAAAATAGTATTGAGAAACTGGAGAAAGTGTTGGGAAAGATTTCAAGGGCTGATAGCCCAAGCATGTCAATGCGTCCTTGACTCATTTACTATGTTTGTTTTGGATAAGTAATAGCCACCAGACTTACAGGTTGGAAACTTCAGCTTCAGGAGAGCTTTCTGATCAGGCTACCCTATGAGGGGAAAAAAAAATTTTATGTCCATCTCCCTGATATATAGAGTTTCAGTGTTTCCAAGATTAAGACTTTGATTTTTTGAATAGGAATAGGATTGGGTTGGAACAAAACCATACTAAATATTTGATTTTTACTCTACATGGAAAACTCAATGATTTCACTCTTTCCCCGGTTTTAACTATACACTGTTTCCAAATGTTGACATTAAAAATTTTAACTGAGGCATAAATCAATACATAGTAAATCAACACTCATGTAGTTGGGCAAATATGTAGCAAAGCATAGTCAGTTTCTAAATATGTGGGGGTTTGCAGGCACTTTAAAATGTATGTTTCATTTCATCTGATCCTTTCTATTGTTTCAGAAATACGAATAATGAATATTTTTCAACCCTTCACTGTGTTACATGACGAATATTTTGTAAGCTGTTAAATACTAAGTCTGGAGTATAGATTTGCTACATTTAACCATTTTTAACAGTCTGAGAAAAAAATTGTTTGCCTAAGTATGGGGTTCTAGATTGACAGTTTCAGGTCTTAAAAATCTTGTAAACAAAACAGCCCATTCCTAATGACTTTTAGCTTTCTTGCTATGTAGAAAAGTTGATGTTAGAGAAAAAGGCAATTTAAAAGCAGATGGAAACATTTTGATGTCTTATTTCTTAGTGTGAGTAATGTATGATACAGCTGAAGTAAACATTTTGATAGCTTTTCCTTCTATTCTGTAATTGTGTCTTGTCACTTTTGACTTGTACATGTCTACTATACAAATACAGAGGGCAGCAGTGTGAACTTTTTGTATCTTGCAAATGTGAGGACCTTCGTACTTCAGAGTCAGTTGAAAAGCCATTAATTAACATTAATACATCTTTATGAGACTAGATTTATAAAACAAAACAGCTGGTGCTGTATAAAACAAAAGGACTGGTACTGAGACTGGAAGCCCACACTAGATGTATTATGGGGACTTACTTTGACTCGTCCTGGTCTGGTCCTAGGGACTCACTGTACCTTAGAGCTTGGACTGCATCTTCTGGTTCAGCCTCATCTGAAAGAAACACTGCTCCTGCACTTTGCGTGAACCATGGCACAGAAAGTAGGCACAGTCAGATTTGTTTCAAAAGCACGATCTTGAACTCATCTAAAATGATAATGTAAATACACTCTTAGGGTACTTGTGTCCCATTGTTTTTCCTTCAAAATACTTCATGTAGTGTCAATGTCCCTTGAAAATGCTTTTTTCTGTGATGGGGACAGCCAGCCTGTTTTGCACCGAACTGATATTTCCTGTCCTGTTCTAAACTGACACAGCTTCCAGTTGTTATCCAACTAGGATTCATTTGACCTACTTTTAGTTGAGTAAGATTATTTTTTTAATATCAGAAAGGCATCCAGACTCCACTGTCTGCTGGAGAGAAATGCACCTCCAGATGGAGATTCATCACCTCTTCTAGGATGTAATGGATCACTTTCCTATGGAGAAAGTGACACTTTCTCCATATGCTAGAAGGAGATCCTAACCCTGAAGATATCTAAATTTAGAGGTTAGGTGAAGATGAAAACAATTTAATGCTAATTCATCTGAGCTAATTTTGAACTCCTTCCTTGTCACAATGGCTTAACATTAAGTTGCAAGCTAATCTCTGCCCATTTCTTAAATTAATTGGAACTAGTTATTCATTAGAATCATAGAATCAGTTTGAGAGGAACCCATAAAGATCATGGAGTACAAATCCCTACTCATTGCAGGACTACGTAGAACTAAACCATATGACTGAGAGCGTCATCCAGAAATCTGACAGGCTTGGCGCCATGACCACTTCCCTGGTCTTCCACTGACCACTCTCTTAGTGAAGAACTTTTCCCTAATGTCCAATCTGAACTTCCGTGGTGCAGCTTCATTCCATTTCCTCATGTCCTATCACTGGTCACCAGAGAGGACACCAGCACTTCCTTCTCCGTTGACCCTCTTGAGGAAGTTGTAGACTGTGATGAGGCAGACCCTTCCACCTTCTTTTGTCCAAGCTGGACAAGCCAAGTGACCTGAGCTGCTCCTCCTAAGTCTTGCCTTTCACCACCTTGGTTGCATCCTCTGGAAACACTCTAATAGTTTGATGTCTTTCTTGTATTAAGGCTCCAAAAACTGAACTTTACTTGAGGTGGGGCTGCACTAGTCTACTATGAAGTGGGATGATCAGCTTCCTCAACCACCTAGCTAAGATGTGTTTGATGCACCCCGGGATATGGTTGGTCTGTCTGGTTGCCAGGGCACACTGTTACCTCATATTCAACTTGCTATCTACCCAGGCCTCAGATTTCTTTCTGTGCGGCTGCTCTGCTGCCTCTCATCCTCCAATTTGCATGTATAACCAAGATTACTTTTTCCCCTGTGCAGAATCTGGCACTCGCTCTTGTTAAATATCATATGAATGATTGCTCAGCTGTCTAGTCTATCCAGATTTCTCTATAAAGCCTTTCTAACATTAAAGGAGTCCACAGGTCCTCCTAATTTAGTATAATTCTAGTAGGTATTCCAAGGAAGAAGCTAAAGAACGGTTTTATAAACTCTGGGCCACATATTAAAATGTAACTTTTAAAAATACATCTTGCACTGATTTGCACTTGGGAGCAGGGCGGTATCGCTTCAATTCTGTGCATCATAAGCACATTATAAGGCTGAACAGTGAAAGATGCATCCTCACCAGGTCTTCCATCCTCACCCTAGACCCAGAATTTCAGTAGTTACAGGGGTTTCTTACACACTGATGAAATCAATCTCTTCCGAATAATAGTGTATTATATTGTCTTCCATAACAACTTTGCGTCTGATATTGAATATGCTTGTTCAGTGAAAGAATGGGAGAATATTTTCCACATATGCTCCTATAACGTATCTTGTTTATATTAATTCTATTAAAATATAAATCACCCTATGAAGTACAGTTTATGATAAAAGATGGATGGTATCAAAGGTAAAACCCTTCTTCTTTTTTGAATGATATACCTCTTGTCCTCTTTTGTTACCTCCAGCTGTTAATGTGAAGCTGAAACTACCAGCCCCACAAAAAGAAAACCTATGACTTTGTAAAATGCTCAGGAGTGCTATGGTAGTGCTTATTAAATGACTTAAATGGCACGAGAAAAGTCAGATATTTACTATTTGTCTGTGTCCTTAGGGAGCTATTGTAGAACTGCAATATCCCAGTTCTATCAGTGACTGTATAGGAGAATGAAGGCTATACAAGAACAGAGCTAAGAAGCCTAAAACAACTGCACGAAGAATTAATAACGGGTCATATTATCTTGGGGGGGGGGGTGCATCCCAGAGGTACAGGTACACTCAGCACATGATACAAGTATCAGAATGTATTACAGCTGAATTTTGTGATTGATTAAAGCTTTTATGGGGTTTTACATGTTAATTACTTTGCATATCATCTGTTTGAAGATCTCCCCTACCTGTTCCTTTTATTTTTTTTTTTAATTTTAATTATGTATGTAGGCCATTTGCTTTTTTTTTTCTTTTTTTTGCTTTGTGTTGAGATGTTTCCCACGTCTTACTTCAGAAGCCTGATGTTGTTGCTGCTTACATTCCTTGCGGTGAAACATTTATGTAGAAAATGCAGGAAACAAACATGTTTCTGAGCTATATGCAATCTTGACAAAATGACTATATTTTTCAGCTGTGATCAAAATGACCTAATTAAACATGTCATCAGTGACAGGGGGTTTGAATGGTTAATTGAAACCAGTTTTATACTTGGTTCCAGCAATTTCTGTGATATAATTATTTACCTGATCAGCAGAATGAATCCAAGGAAGAAAAGTAAATGCCAGGTGTTGTTCTGCCTTTTCCATCTATTTCCACAGTCAATGTCTGCAGCATTTTTCATAATCTTTGGCTTTATCAAAATAAGCAGCTGTATGGCAGTCGGTCCATGTTAACTTGAGAGGGGAGCAGCAGAGGCCAGCTTTCAATGTTTGAAAGCTTCCTTTCCAAGCAAAAATGAAAAAAAAAAAAAAAAAAAAAAAAGAAGAAAGAAGGAAGGAAAAAATTACCAGTTAGATATTATTTTTAAAAAGGCTTTCACAGTGATGCTAATTCTTGTTTAGCTTGTAGCAACGAGTAAAAGAAAAATGGGAAGATGCTTGGACTATAGGAACCATGGCATGCAAGCTAAACTTTAGCATTTTTTCTGCCAGATTTTCAAAAGAACTGTATAGGAGAGTGTGAATATAGATTTTTTTTTTTTAATTATAGTTTCAAACAAATGTTTAGACATAGATGTTCACATAGAAATTCACTAAGGGTGTGTTCATAAAAGTCATCTTTTTGTATTGAAAAAGAAATGCATATACAGTTCTTTTTGTTCTCTCTATTGAGATTTTTCTCTTGGGTAGTAGGAGATACATCTTTCTCTTTCCTGAATGATTTCCAGGTTTCTGGAATACAGTGGCTGTCCATTGCTTTTACAGACATGGTTGTCTTTCTTGGGGAGCTTAATCACAGCTTTTGATCCTGAACAGAGGGAATGGGGACATTTACAGGTTAGCAACAATCACAGCTGAAATTTGTATTCTAAGGGCCATCTCTGATGTATCGCCTGTTGATTTACTAATGGTGCAGAAAGTCTCATTCATACTAGTTCTTGTACTGTAATGAATGATAGAGGGTTTTTTTACGTGAGTCAACACAAAGTTGTACTGTATGTATACACACACATACATATGTTACACGTGTGTGTGTATGTGACTGTTTTCCAGTCCTAGGCTTTTCCTTCCTTTGTTAATATTTTTTCATTTACACCTGGAATTGTTAAGATGATTTCAAGACTGAGATACACAAATGTGCATGTGCATTTTTTTTTTTTTTTTTATTTTTAATAGAGTGGGACACATCACCAGTTTGGGGTTTATTTCATTTAGTTCCAAGGGTGTATTTAAGTAATGAATTTGTCTTGTTACATTGTGCAATCCAGCAATAACCTGGAATCACCTTCATTGCTGATATGCAGTAGCTATTAAAACTATAACAGAGATTTTTTTCCAGGCTTCTTTGTCACCTTTGTATGGGCTAACATTTTCTTAGGTTGACTTGCTGATATTCCCAGTGTGCGTATCTTCCACAGATGGAACCAGGCATCCTACTGCCATTTAGTTTGATAGGAGAGCAAGGTGATCTACTCATGACAGCAGCTGTCCCTAGAAAAATGAAGAAAGCAGGTATGTTTTTTTTGGCTGGCACAGACTTGCAATTTCGTGTCTTAAGAGCTTACTGCAGCTCTAGATCTGGGCCTTAGTAAGGTATAGAAACAGACATTCTCTCCACAGTTGCTGTCATTTCATTCTTGAATTTGCAGGAAATGTTTTGAGTTTCATGTCCTTATTGATGGGATTGTATGTTAAGAAAGCCACTGAAGTTTCATGAAATGTACACCCTGATTTTGTCAGTTGCCCTTGAGAATATTTGTGTAGGTTTTTTCATCTTTCTTTGTAAGTGTGGAAAGGTCACTGAAATTAACCATTTTGATGTGAAATGCTGCTTTTTAATCTAACAACAGTTAGGGAAGGCTGAATGCCACTTTTCATATTTCACAAAGCACAATCACAACTGTCATATCTTACGTAGTAACACTCTTTTGCCTACTTTTTACAAAACAGATCAGAATCTTAGAAAGATATTTGGATTATTTTTTTTTAAGAAGAGATAATTTGAAATAATATTGAATGTCTTTCATGCAGAGGTTTATGCACTCATCATCCTTGAGAAATCACACTCTTTGTATGTCATGCATGTATATCTCCTGCTGGGAAGCAGCTAAGTTTTTACTTCAACTCGCTGTTACATGAATGGTCCACCTGTTTGAAAGGTGAGAGCCTTCTTTCACAAGGTAGGAAAGAGTAAAGGCAAGGTGTCAGGCAAAGAAGCAAAGAGACAATACTCTGATCCTCTTAATGTAAAGGAAGAAGTCTGCACTTACTTCATGAAGTGCTGATGTGGCAGTGGATGGAAGAGTTAGGAGAAATGAAGGATGACATAGACAGTTATTGAAAAACTGCAAAAGAAGAGCTGCACTATTTCCATGCATTATCAAGTAGCTGGAGGTTGCATCAAGAAGCCTTGTTGACTCCAGAAAACTCACTGTTTGTCAATGTGGATGCTCCTTTTAGGATGCTGGTAACTAATTTTTTAGCTGTATTCTAATGCAGTTTAGGGTGCTTTTTCAGATGATAGGTGAAGGCTTTCCATCTTCTGTGCTGGATGCAGCCTGTGACTTCCTGTGTCTTTCAGGAAGGTGATTTTGTGTATGTAGGGAGAGGCCTGTTATTTTTGTGAGTGAAAGCTCCATGGTAAGCCTGCAAAGGGTGTGTGAAAGGACTGTCTAATACATAGGTGGTAAAAGGACACCTGCCCATTTGAGATTTTTATTTCCCAAGCATTTCATATCAGAAAAATCTAATGCATCTGGACAATCATATATCACAGTGTATCCAGAACTGCTTACCCAACCCCCATTTTTCCCCCCTCTTTCTTAAAATAATATTTGTCTTATTTCTAACAGTTCTGATCATTTGTAAAACTCAAAAGCTCTGCACGTATGTCTGATGAGATATACTTGGTATACTTGGTATACTTGATGTCAAACAAAGTTTTGCCAGGGACAGTTTTCTGTTAAATTCCTCAACATTTGAGGTAAGGTCACATACTGCTGCTTGTTAGATAAGACTCCTTATTCAGTGTTTGCTCTTTTGCCACCTTTCACCAAAGTCTCTTAAAAAGAAAACAAGGTAAACAACCAATTTGCAATGTAGTTGCAAATCATCCCAGATTTCCTTCACGTTTACACACATGTAGAAACTTGCAGATAATGAAAAGGTATTTCTTAAAGATTATTATTGATTCTCAATTTTTGTTTCTCCACTGCCAGGCAATTTATCATTCTACCAGATCTGGTTTTAACTTTTTTTTTAATTTATTTGACTACATAAATATCGCAAGATTGCTTCATAACTACTGAACTTTTGAATGAACACAGATCTTGACAAGAGTTGACTATCCAGTGCCAAATGGTAGAACGAGAATCTTTACATGAACTTTATTCTAATGGTTCCCAAGGAAGCTTATTCATGAAAACCTTTGCCTGTTTGCATAGACTAAACCAGAAGAATGTCCTTAATACAAAATTAGGCAAAGTGTCATAGTATTCCAAAGTCGTGGGATACCAGAAGTGGTACTCTGATACCAGGAGATTACGTAGCTGCCATTTTCACATATTTTTACATAAGTAGGAATTTTATTTTTGTTAGTTTATTTTGTGAGCTTTTCTGCAATACTATTCTAGCATTTATATTGGTAGTTTAGGAGATAACTAAATATTTAATTTTGCTTGTCTCACTAAGGACTTCCTTTTGCATTGTTGCAAAAACCAGTTGCAGATAAAGACACAACTGGTGAAATGGAGACAGACATGCTCTGCCCACTGGCAGTGGAAGAGTGTATTTTCACAGGAAATTTTTGTTCAGTAAGAGTGCTGTATTTCTTCAAACATGTAGAGAGATGAACCACAGTCAACAACATTATAATATTTATATCTTAATACATTATGAAAACACTGACATTTGGAAATGATTTTTTTTTTTTTTTAGGAAAATATAGGAGACTATATATTGCACTGCAGTTTCCCTGAAATGTGAGGATTATTAAGTAAAATTGCATGGGAGAGATTTAGAAGATTAGTGCCTTGCTTACATGAATTATTCTGCCCAAGACAAACACAGTTAAAGTAACTTCTGGTCCCAATTTCTATCCTTTATCATGTCCTATCTTTCTCTGCACTACACTGGAGACAATATATTTTCAGTGTTTCTCTTTTTCCTCGCTTGAACGTTTGTCTATCCATTCTCAGTCTCATTTCTGCAAAATAAACTGATTTTAAGAAAAAACAAAAACCAAGGCATTCCGTCAAGTGAATGATAAAACTGGTATGATGGAGAAGCAACCATCAGTGTGCTGTGAAGAGATAGCTAAGGTGATAACAACACAGATGAGTTGTAGTCACAATCGAGGTAACCATTCCCTTGGGCAGGATTATCCATTTAGTTTAACCTATCTGGAAGGTAACTTTGGAGAGATACTTCAGCAGCATTACTCCTGCTGTGAGGCCCTTTGCTCCCTAATGGCGTCATCTGCTTCCTAAATGTCAATGCAGTGTTTGACTGCTGCCTGTTCTTTGATTCTGTATAACATTACTCTATAAAAGCTAAAGGTTACTGTTCTACTGGTGGAAAGTGTCTGAATGATTTGCAAGAGCAAAGCTAAAATCATAAAAGGAAGGAACTCAATAGATCAGGGCATGCCCTAAGACATGCTGGTATAAAATTAATCAAAAAAGCCGTTCCAACCCTTGCTCCCCCTTTCACCAACATAAAGGTTGGGAAAAGTAGAGGAAACAACAAAGAAACAATTTCTGTATGAGACAGATGGCATTTTAAATGTTTTGAATATACAATTAAATATTCTTATGGCAGGATATTACTTTCTGCAACTTTTCTAAGTCTTGTAGCTAAATTACTGGTACTGAATATTAGTTTTATGTAGATAGTTAAAGATTTTGTGTGGGGAGGTTGTGGGGGAGGTTGTTTTATTTTGGTTATGTTTTTAGCCTGAATCTTTTAGGTTATTACACAGGAAATGCAAGTTCTTTGAATACGGTGAACTAGCTATTTAATGCAAAAATTAGCCGTGCACTGAGAACAGTTTCAGCAACTATATTTGAGCAGGCATGTCTGATTATGGCAAAAGAAAATACACTTCAAACTCTGCAAGAAGCAACCATATGGAGTAATAGCTGTAGGGGTCTGCAAGAGAAATGGTGTTCCATATTTGAAGTTTTCTTTTCAGCATTTCAGCTCATTTATATTAAGCTACAATCCCCTGAGGAGTCAGGAGCCAGAACTGGGGTGTCTAGTAAAGATCTGAGGCAAAGCTGTTGAGGGCTTGAGGGAAGAACAGTTGTTCCTTGTGAAAGATAGTCGAGTATCAATATTGAATATTCAAATTTCAATATTGGATGACTAGAAAGAAGTTGGCTTCCTTGCCTCTGGTCATCTGTGTCAGTAGCAGTTAAGATATTGTACTAACTTGTGTTAACAAATCCATAAATGTTTTGAAAACCGTTCCTTGGCAGCCATCTTTTGCAGTTCAATAAGAAGCTTTGAAATTATTGAAAGAAGAATAAAAGAAACTCTTTAATTACTTAAGTCTAGAGCAGTTTAAGTGGCAGCTTCAAACAGGTGAGATATATACTGTCATGATTAAAGGACAGAAAGAAACAATACTGATATCCTTTAAATTGCCCCATTATCTTCTAATTTTTAATATTACACACATTTTTTTATAACAAACAAGTACTACATCATCTTTTTTTCTGTAAACAGATAAATAGATGTGGACTACCTGGCATGGAGATCACTAAAACAGCAAGCTGCATATAAGTGAAAAATTTTGATTTTAAGTTCTCCGTTGTACATGGGATTTGGGCATCTTTTTCAGGTACTGTGTACGGATTGTCTGTCTGTTGAGCTGAGTTTCCTTCCACAAAGTCCTTCTGCATAATTTAATAAATACTTGATAAGGCAAAGCATCCAGTGTCTGACAGGCTACCTGTGCTGTGGTAATCTGTGCAAGCCAGCTCCTTGTTTCTCTTACTTTGCTCATTTATTATTCTGTCTCAGTGGTTGAACACAGATCTTCCCCACTGCTGCAACTCAAATGCAGCCAGTCACTTTAATGATCTGACTAATGCTCAAGTACAACAAACATGAGAATAAACATCCTCTGCCAAAAGAATATCCATTAGCACCTATTGTGCATGGATGTCAGCTGAGCAGTGGCTGATTTCTTTGCTGCCCAGCATCTTCAACAGCAGATTGGTGCCTGCAACATTGTATGCCCTATACTTTTACACGCCATGCTGAAGTCAGAGGCAAGACTGTTCAGCCTATATTTAATTATTACAGTCTTCTTACATTTTAAGACTGTTTCACCTTTCCCTCCTTTTTGAACTGTATTCTTCCTAGAAATATCTTTGCAGCAGCAACAGTACCTTGGAAGGCTGACAGCTACAGATGAAATGTGGTGTTTGATTTATTACAACATCTGACTTTCTGTGCAAATGCCAGGGTGCCTATTTAAGTTCACTTAAGAATGAACATTCTCTCTTCTCCCCCCACCCCCAACTTTCCCCCTCCCTTCGAATATTCAGGATGATATTTAAGAAAACATAGTTCTTATATTAAGTGAACTTACGGGTGATTAACAGCAAACAGAATGTCAAGAAAAGGTTATGGGCCAAAATGTTCCTCATTGTAATTCCATATTTTTTCAGTGAACTCCTCCATCATGTTGTAATAAGAACCGCCTGCTGCATAAGGCTTGGTTTCTGACATTCTTTGTGCCAGTTATTTCCTGAAAATAATAAAACCCTTTATTCTTGTATTGTTTATTCCTCAAAGAAAAGTAGTTTACCTGGAGCCCGTTATACACTTTTTAGGTAAATTAAGTGTTTTTCCCTATCTCTCAAACTTCTGCATCAGTCAGAGCAGTGGGCATCAGCTTTAGTTTCTGTGACCAGGCTGAAAATCTCTGGTTATCTGGAACAATCCTCCCTCTAGTTACAAATGTAATCTGTAGAATATTACTAGTATTTTCTCTCTTGATTTTTATTTATTTTTCTCTTCATTTTTATTTATTTTTTCCCACTGGAAATTATGCAATGTAGCAGCACTGCAGAATTTGATAGAAGTAGAATTTTTTACACCTACCAAAACTTTTCTTCTAGTGAAGGTGCATAATCTAATTAACAGGATTTATTGTTTAGCCTTCATTCGCAGGAACAGCCCTGCTCCCACCATCCTCCCTCTTTGGGAACTGTGTATTCTTTCTCTACCTCTTATGTCAGCAGTAGTTCTTGTCTGATCTGATGGTGAGCTGGTGCAGGATACTAAAGGGAAGAAAAGTATTTCTTGTTTGTACGGTTAGTTCTCTATTTAGCTTCCAGGATTGGCTTGCCATACAGTCAACTTGGTAGCTATGCAAGTACAAAGAAAATGGACTGAGTTCTTGGATTTAATAAGCCGTATTTAGAGACAAAAAATTTAAAAAAGAAACTAATGTTATCCTACTTTTCTTTCTTAATTACAAAAAGACATGTTAAAAGCTTGACATTAGATATTAGATTTTCATTTTATTGAATAATCTCAGCACTTATTCTAACTGCCCCATTTTGCCAAAGATCTAGGTTACTTGTTGGCAAACAAAAGACATTACCCAAGCAAAACTCCTACGTTGAAAAAGAAAAGATGAAACAGAAAAAATCTTAAAAATCCTCCTCAAATATCAGCTTCTAGTGAACTACAAACCACAGAGATTTTTGTTCCTTTCTCCTTGTCTTGTAAGCAATTAAAATGCATGGTTTTTTTCTTAAATGTTTTCTCAATAATAAAGCTAAAGGAAGCAAGATTACATTTTGGTTTACATTGATGAAGTGTTAGACTTAATTGCTTGTTGAATGGATTGATATGGTATTGCAATTGAAAAGGAAGATTATGAATGAGGCCTTGCCTGGTATCTTCTGGGAAATGGGAAAAAAAAAGCACCTCAGTTCATGTCAAGTGCTAATGATCTGGTTTTAAGAACAACTTTTGTCAACCCCTGTGATTAAACTAGGGCTAGATAGAGGTAATACCACTAATACAGAGCAGTTGGGTTTGCTATAAATGTGGATAGGTTGTACACTTTACCCTTTGGCTGGTTCTGCTCCAGTAAATGCAGCTACTTTAGTTAGCAATAGGGCTTTTGTCTTATTGCTTGATACTGGCTGAGGCTCATATATTCTGATGAGAGGAGAAGCTTGTTTTGTTGCTGCATATTGCATAAAACAGTTGGAGTTTTATGCAAAAGATAATGCTAAAGTTTCCCAAGGGAAGGGAGGGAAGAAGAGGTTTTGGGAAGGAGAGGAGGGGTTCCTTTACAACTGTGTGGCATAACATGATATGCTCAATGATATAATTATTCTGTCCTGTACTGGTTTTTAAGACTGCAGGTGCATGATGTCTCAGAATCTTGTGACACGCATGCTGTGATATAAGTTCTGTGTCTCCACTGTTTTGTTCAGCACTTATTGGCTCTCAAACTTTTTACTGCAACATATGGCTGTCTGATGTTAACATTTCACTGTGGATGACATAATGAACTTCCAGAAGTCTATTGCTCCCATAAGCCTCATGCTAGCTGAGCAGTGGTGAATTTATCTGGTAAATATAGTGCCTTTTCAGAAGAGCTTGACGTGAATGTCTGGAATTTGAACAGAGACACTCTCCACCCTCCCCTTCCTAATTAAAACTGCAAAATCTTAGGTTTTGTGCAAACTCTGCTTAGGTTCTGGCTTCTCATTTTTAGTTTGTTTGTTTTAAAGATTATTATTATTATATCTAGATTTTTCATTGCTTTTCTGTCCCTTCACCAGAGTATCAAAGGACCTTCTCTGGTTTTGGTTTCTATTCTTAATTCAGCTGGTGAGGAAAAGGATCAAAAATTTGAATTTTTAAATTGTAGTACAATGCTGTAATAACTAGCTTATTACCTTTTTTCTTTGTTTCAATTCTGTGTTAAGTTACAAATTTTTACTAGCTTTTGTAAACTGTTTCTTCTTATTTTGATCTGTTCGATTCTACCTCCATGAGTTTCTGCATTTATGGGCTACCTTAAATATTTTGACAAATTTCTGGTGTTCAGAATTGTTGCCAACTTGAGGCAAACACTAACGATTTTTTAAGTTTATAAAGTACCACGCAACCTACATAGCTACAAGTATTTCTTAAGGGGAAAATACCGCATTGCTTAGGAGTCTTATCATCTATTTTTAGAAAAAACAACAGAAAGTTCAGTGGAGGAACTGAAATCTGAAGATAGATTATGGTAGTATATATAAGTGAAAACAAGCTGTTCATGTAGGTTTTGTAAAACTATATATAATTTATGGAAATAGATCAGAATGTACCTATTGGTTATCTCATTTGAGCAACTGGTGATTTGGAAGAATGTTTTCATGCACTGCTTAGGTTAAGAAACTAGCCTGAAATTTTCATTATCATACTTTAAAGCCAGTAGTATGTCTAAAGTGAAGGGTAATTCAGTTGCTGTCACATTGAGCTACAACTTTCAGCCATTTCTGCAACACTTTAGAAAATTAAAAATGCGAAAGTTACAAATATTCTAATGCATGCAAGAGGAAGGATCAACATTAGCCACTCAAAAGCAAATCCCCCCATTCCTTGCTTGGCATTTCCTGAAGAAGGAGTCTTCCAGTACAATTGTCAGAAATTCAGAATAATACTGTTTGATATTTTAGTCAGATAGAATTCAAAATTTTCACCTGTCCTTTAAGTCCAGTCCTTATTTTGTAGGTACTATATTTTATATGTTTGTTTTAATAAATTCACTGATGATCTCCGATGCAATGATGTACTTTGCTATCGCTGCTTACCCTGAAAGTCTGTTCCAGTACCTGAGTGCTCTGATGGTTAGAGTATGACAATTTCTATGATGAATTTATTCTTGGCTGGACTTTTGTTCCTTTTTCTTATCCTTTGACTGAGTGGCTTGAATTCTACGTATATTTAGAGACAATATTTACATCTTATTTCTATTCATCATGGGTGGTGTTTATAAATCTTCAGTATCATTGAGGTTTCTAGTATGGCACAAATTTAAATCCCAGGAAAAATATAGTTTTTAGTCAGACTATAAAAACTGAATTGAATTAAGTCCTTGATGGTTGATTTCAGCTATATAATAACTTTGTTCCGAACCCATGAAATTCATTAAATGCAATTTGAATATTGGAGGGAAATATAAGGATACAGTCCAATGATGTCAAAATTCTTAAGCATAACAGCCTAAGTAGTTGGTATGAAAAGGTCATGGAGCTGCAAGCAATATGAATGAACAGACTGCCTGAACCACTCTGGACCATTTATACTGTGCAGGTAATAAAAAAGACAGTGGAAATTACTACTTGAGGAGATTCTTTGGTCGACTGAATCCCTAGCCAAGGGACACCATTAATATTGATTCTAATGGCAGAGCAATGGTATTCAATTCTGAAAGCAAGTGTTTTGCCATCTTGCTATTTTGCAATATGTAGAAGCTTTAGGGAGTGATCTCTGCTGTAATAAAAATTATTTAGTTTTATGTTAACTGCGTGCTAATGTTGACTATTAGTTTTACTGGCCTGAAGAACAAGTGAGAAACCACAGCTGCTGGTCTCCCTTTCTAGTGTCTTAAAGTGCTGGATAGAACATTAGTTGTCAATTGAAGTCAGACAAGCTGTTATGTTTCTCATTTCTGCTAGGGAAACAGTCACTGGAATGATTAGGAAATACTATGTCCTGCCAAATCTGACCTGGATACAGCAGGTTTTGCTCAACAGATTGTCTAGGTGTTCTGAGGAAAGACTAGAGTGATGGAAAGTCTTTTTCCTTACTTCCTCCCTAAAGCAAAAGTAGTTTATAAAAGAGTAAGATATTTTAAATTTATAATCTAGTGTAGTTTTAGAACTATTGCCATAGTCTGTTTGGCTTAATAGAGAAACAATGGGGAATAAAATGGCGCTACGTTATTCTTGACCGTACTTATCACGGCAGTGAGCACCCTCTTCTTCTGTGTCCTGCTGTTTTGGCTGCTTAGTACCCATGTCAAATTAGATATGGCATCTGTGTGACCTTGAGTTAGCCAGCTGTCAGAGCAAGAGGTTTCTAAAGCTCTTGTCGCCTTCACGTGGGTGACACATTTAAGCTCAGGCTGTCACTGCTGGGGTCTGCCTGAGATACTGCCAACGTGTTGTCCCTAGCCGTGAACCTTATTACACTTTGGCTTCCTGGCTGGCCTTAAACCTGCCTCATCACCATAGACTTCTCTGGAGATCACTGGTCTTCAAATGAACTTTGCTACCATCCTCAGGCTCACTCAGCTCAGTTTCTGTGGGTACCATGAGTCTGTGCTATTGCCAGTGAGGGTGCTCCCCTGCTGGGTTTGCTGTCACCCACAGCTGCCAGCTTGCCTCCCTTTACTGAGTAATCCTCTCCTGCTACTCTCTTCTGATAACTGCCAATACATTTTTAGTAATAAAGATTCCCAGCTTGCAGCCACATTGGGGTGATTTATAAAAGGATTTTTTTCATAGCATAGTTTTTCTTCAGTATTTTACAGTTCCACAAGAGACATTTACTGATAAAATCAGTCTGTTCCATCCCTTGATATTTGAGGTCAAAGTGTATGGTGTCTTATCTTCTTCCAGACATTGAATTAGAGTGTGTGATAGGTACAATATTGTTCCTTTTTTCTGAAATGTTTTGAAGAATATTGGCTAGCAGGTGAATGTATGCTAGAATATGGATGTGCTTCAAATTACCCTAATGGACTACAGTGCTCTACAAAATCATTAAGGTAATCACGCATGCTGATGATTGTGCCCTTGAAGCAAACATAGCAAAACATGCAGCTGATTGTGAGCAAATTTGCATAACCAAGAGATAGCTAGAACTCAATTTTTACAGTGGCCTTTGTAAAGTAAGTTCTATATAGCTCCATAAGTATAGCTGGGGCAAAGAAAGTTAAAGGCATGTGTAGTTTAATCCATTTTGCCAGCATGTTATTCAGTGATACCCTCTTGTATAATGCTTTCGCAAATCCAGAACCAATGCCTCTTTGGTTAATGGTCATACAAAACTTGGATTCAATGTTACCTGAACATGAGTCTTCTGATTAGGTGCCAATCTTTCTTTTGCTGTTGATGGGTATATATAGCTTTTGGCTGTGTTCAGACTACACACTATGCCATGGTTAATGTGGCAAGGTATGATCTGTAATAGTAACATTCTGGAGCGCTGCAGGTTCCTAAGGATTGAAATACTGACAAAGGATAGTTTTTGTGGGCTGGACAAGTATTGGGAATGAAAGACATCACAATGCTGACATGATTTTTCTCATGCTGAGGCTGAAGTATTGCACTGAGTAGCATGAGACTGAAATCAACAGCTGGGAAACTGTAGCTATCAAAGTAGTACATAGCCATTTTGTCTAGCGGGACTCGGCAAGGAAGTAAAAGAGCTAGGATGGGAATCAGTTTTCTGTGGGTGGAAAGAGAGAAATTTCAGATTTCATTGCTAAAATCTATCCTTTACCTGTTCATAAACTAGACATGAGGTTGGGTTTGTCACATTTGTATATGAATATTCTCAGTCAGGTCATTTCGGATTAATGAAGTGCTACAGAAACAATCACTGTACTAAGTGGTGCAGTGTCAGTAAAACACAAGACTAGTTACAGGCCTGCAGAGGGTCTTCAATGGCTGTGGTGGTAATATAGCTGTGTAATCTGCGGTACAGTCCTGAAACTGTTTCAATTAGACCTAAGTAGTGGCTTCCTCTACACATTCATACCAAAAGCATCTTGGTTTAGCCTCTTCCCTCTTTTTTTTCGTATGTATCATAGTTACTTGCCGTTGCCTAAAGCAAGTCTTGTTGCTGTTTAGTATCTCAATCTTTTTGTTTCAGGTCCTCGTACAAAACACTGTTCTAGTCCAAAAGGTACCTGTAGAAAGGAATATTGTGGAAGTGTAAGTCAGTGTGCCATGTAGATCACTACTCAGGCAGTGAAGGAAAGTATCTTCTAGATGAATTGCCTAGCACACCTATAAAAAAACCAAGAAACCCACTTTAACTGTGAAGGACCTCCGTTCCTGCCAACCCCCAACTAGATGAAGCTTCTTAGCAGCCTTTCTATGTTGGAATGACAGTCCTTTTCCTCACTGTAAATTGAAGTGCTGTAACTTTCTGTTGTTAAGCGATCCATGACAATTACATTTTGCTCAAGTGCATAATTTCTCTTAAGTCATTTGCAGGTTACTGTAGCTTTTATAGCTTAAAATCTAACTTTTGACTGGGCAAACAAGTCTGACTTATTTGAGTCAATATTGTCTTTTTAAGTAACAACTGTCTAACTTGCTTTATTTGACTAATTTTTCTCTCTTAATACCCTTTCATTAACTATTCTACAGGGATAAAACTTATGTTAAATAAAGAAGAGTTAGAGTAAATATTTTAAAGTTGTCTTATACACGCAGACCTGAGTGACAACACCTCCTTCTGCTCAAATGGTTTAAGAACAAATTTTACTACTGCTGCTCACAGTATCATTTGGATAATCTAAAAATATTATGGTTTCAGTTTCAATGCTAAAGGACTTTGCCATGACTACAACCTACTTATTGACTAACATCTTCAATGTAAACTGTAGCAGCCCTCTGTGTAACACAGTCAAATGTCTAGAAAAATATAAACGGCTGCTAATGATAATGTTGGGAAAATTCCTTTCCCCCTTTGTGAAATTATATCTTGTATCTGAGATGCAGAGCTGTAGCGTGCTCTGACTCCATTGCTTCTAACATATCCCTATCCCAAGTTACAGATTACAGATAAGCAAATGTAATGTCAGTGATGCAGCTCTTGGTGCAATTTTGAAGCATTTGAAGCAAGCAGAAATCCTGCTTAATGTATGTTTTTCATATTGGTCTGAAATGCAGAGATATAGGTAAAAGATTAATTTTTTTTTAATGATAATTTCACTAGTGATTTCTCCAAAAAGGTTTTCTTCTCATTTTTTTACTTTTAGGTATTATTTAACACATACCAAAATCTGAGTCTAAATCCCAAGATATTCCTTGAATCAAAAACATTTAAGGACCAATATTCTGTGATCAAAAGCCAGCACTGGACATTTTGTTAATTTACGAACTTAGGGAACTTAGGTAATACAAAGAACATCATCCTTTTTGTTTTTTAAACATATGTTTTTAAATATAAGAATATGGAATGCATTAAATAAAACATTTAAAACTAAGTTGTTTGATTTGGGATATTTTTGGTTTTTTATTTTTAAGTGCCAGGTGTAGTTCTGGTCACGAGTCTATTGGATTCTAAAAGCAACCCATCTTGCAGAAATGTCAGGTGTTGTATAAATAACAGAATTATTTGCCTTTCTTGAAAACTAATTACTTTTTTGTCTTTCTGAACATGTTTTCTATACAAAAAATCCTTGTACACTGCTAATACTTGTCTAGTCATACTCAAGAGCAGCTGTTTGAAGAAAAGGGTAGATTTGGTACTAGCTTCTTTGTTGCTTTTTTTATATGAAGACTTCTGCAGTTGCTTCCTTAAAAATATCTGGGGTTAGTTTTTTCAACCATCATTCTCTCCTACTAATCTGACTCTGTCCTACTCATCCTACTAGTGTACTTCCTTTTCTGCTTTAAGTAACCAAACATTGGATGGATGTAGACTTGTGTTATCTAGAAATTAATATCATTAAATACTATCGATATAGAGCATATAGTAACAACAGTGTTACTGCAATGCAATGCTTCTGAATAGAACATACATACATAAAAAAATAGAAAATACAACATAAAAAGATAAAAAAAGATTCTTCTGGTCTATCCCTTGTTCTTCTTTTAAGAGAAAAACATGGAGGCATGAAGATATTCAGAGCAGCCCTGCAGAGAAGGACTTGGTGTGTTGGTTGATGGGAAAATGAACATGAGCCGGCAGTGTGCGCTCGGAGTCCAGAAAGCCAACCGTATCCTGGGCTGCATCAAAAGGAGCGTGACCAGCAGGTCGTAAGAGGTGATCCTGCCCCTCTACTCTGATCTTGTGAGACCTCACCTGGAGTATTGTGTGCAGTTCTGGTGTCCTCAATGTAAAAAGGACATGGAAGTGTTGGAACAAGTCCAGAGGAGGGCCACGAGGATGATCAGGGGACTGGAGCACCTCCCATATGAAGACAGGCTGAGGAAGTTGGGGCTGTTCAGCCTGGAGAGGAGAAGGCTCCATGGAGACCTCATAGCAGCCTTCCAGTATCTGAAGGAGGCCTACAAGGATGCTGGAGTGGGACTGTAGTGACAGGACAAGGGGTAACGGGTTGAAACTTAAACAGGGGAAGTTTAGGTTGGATATAAGGAAGAAATTCTTTCCTGTTAGGGTGGTGAGGCACTGGAATCGGTTGCCCAGGGAGGTTGTGAATGCTCCATCCCTGGCGGTGTTCAAGGCCAGGTTGGATGAAGCCTTGGGTGGGATGGTTTAAAGTGAGGTGTCCCTGCCCATGGCAGGGGGGTTGGAACTAGATGATCTTGAGGTCCTTTCCAACTCTAACTATTCTATGATTCTATGGGAGTTTTTTAAACAAGAAAATGTCCAAATCAATCTTCTGAAGCCAAACAGAATGAAGGAAAGGGATTCATGCTGTAATTGCTGAAAAGTAAAAAACTAGAAATCCAGAGAATGTGGGTGAGGTCAGGAAAAGAACAATTTGAGAAAGAAAAATAAAAACCGTAATTTAACTATAAAACAAACACACACACACAACCAATATTGGTGTGATATTAAAAATCTGTTTTGCAAACTGCTCTTTGAATAAATGAGGTTGTCCTGATTTTTTTGCAGGCTGTCTCTAAGGCAATCATCCTCACAGTTGCACAGCAAACATCTTGTGGGAATATTTTTTTATTGCTAACCAGTTTCTTAGTATAAAGTAAAGTAGTTTAGTGCTCAAGAGACAGGGACATGTATTCCTGTCCAAAGCAAAAACTAGATATTAACACACAGTGCTGTATAAAATATATTTCTTCATGCACGTTAAATATTAATGCATCCTTTGCAAATGTCTCTTCTTGTGACTGAATGTACACACTGTAAAGACAGTCAAGATATGCTATTGCATTTTCATATGACAATGGTTAAACAGAGGAACAGTGCGTAAGAATTTTGAATTTAGTCTCTCTCAGCAAAGTGACTCACTCTTTGTGCTATCATATACATTATATGTGGAGCCAAAAGTGCCTCAGATAGTTCCTAGCAGAAATTGACATTACTGTCAGTAATTAGACCAAGGACTAGAAGAATGTATGTACAGTTCATAATTTCATAAAAAGTTCGTATCAAAAATGCAAACTTATGCCTCAAAAAGATTACAAATACACATTGCAGACTTTAGAAAATGTGGAGAATCTGTATTTAACTACTTGTGGCAATGAAAACCTAAATTGAGGAACCAGAACAAGCATCAAGCATCAAAATCTGAGAAATTAATTTTTGTAACAGAGGAACTGTCTTCACAGATTGTTGGACTACAGCTCTGTGTATCTGATTGTCAGGATAATGAAGATCAATGGCCTACTACAGAGGTCAACAAAGTATAGGCAATCCAAATGAATGTGTTCTGAGTGCAGGCAGGGCTGTAAACCGGAGTAATCTTCAGAATATATTTTGTAGAAAGGGAGTATACTGTAGGAAGTCTTGTTACCTTACCTTCCCTCACTGTTATTCTGGTCATAATAACTATTTTAAGAAGCTGTTTGCAAACTCATGTCATCTTACACTCATTTGTAGTCCTGGAAGAAGAAAAAAAGTGAAAAACAAAGCCAGTGATCTTCAGAATAAGAGGCATCAGTCACAAAACATGGTTTGACCAGACTCTTCCCTCTTTAGCACTGTGTATCGCACATTAATTTGGGCCTTACTATAGTAACACCTCAAAGACAGGGAGTGTTCACTGAAAGCAGATCTTGTTATGGAAGTATTATAATTTTATAACGCACATGGAGAAGATGGTATGAATCCAGAATTAGTAGAAGCAAGGGTGCTCTAGTTTTGGCTGGGATAGAGCGAATTTTTTTCATAGTAGCTGGTATAGTGCTGTGTTTTGGCTTTAGTCTGAGAATAATGTTGATAACACACTGATATTTTAGTTGCTGAGCAGTGCTTACATTAAGTCAAGGACTTTTTATCTTCTCATGCTGTCCTGCCAGCAAGTAGGTTGGGTAGTGCACATGAAGTTGCTGGGACAGCTGGTCCAAACTGGTCAAAGGGATATTCCATACCATATGCTGTCATGTTCAGCATACAAATTAGGGGGAAAGATGGCCGGGGAACCACTACTTGGAAACTGTCTGGGCATTGGCTGGTTGGTGGTAAGCAATTGTCTCTCATTTTTATCACAAGTTTTTCTTGGGTTATATTTCTCTGGTTTTGTTTGTCTTTTAATTACAAATTACAATATCATTTTTTTTTTTTGCCATTGTTGTCATTATATTTTGTTTCAACAGTTAAACTGTTCTTATCACAACCCAAGAGTTTTCTCACTTTTACCCTTCTGATTCTCTCCCCTATCCCACTGGGACAGGGGAGTGAATGTGGAGCTGTGTGAAGCTTAGCTGCTTGTTGGGTTTAAATCAGAAGAAAGGGTTAGCTAGAATATTTCCTTACCTGAAACAAAAATACTTACTATTAGTTTGGTTATATTGTAATTTCATAATGGTTACTTATTGAATTACTCTGTGTATCCTTTGAGTAAAGATGATGAGCTTGGATAGCTAAGGGGATACATGGATAACAAAGTAAATGTTCTCCGTATTGACTCAGTTACAGAAATGTATTTATATTGCATAATACCTTCCTTAGTTAAACCTAGACGAGTTGGAAATGTAGTGTAGGTAGGTTTCAGAAGGCAAGTAGGTATCCAAGAAGCATCTAACATGTAAAGTTAGTGTCCAGTGCGATTAGAAATGCTGCCTGCAGCATTACCTTACTGCAATTGTAGTATAACTCTTTCTATTGCAGACTGTTTATAATTACTACTAATGGAGTTCCTCTGTTTTGTAAGAGGCTATTCCATAGTTTTTCACTTAATGCAAAGCACCAAGTACAGAAAAATAACAGCTGAAAGTGATGACTACTGTTCTATGTATAATTGCTTCATTTTATTTTCAGCTTATGTCCTGAAAGGGAGAAAAATAGTGCAAATGTTTTTCTCTCAAATTAGATTTTAAGCAGGAAATTCATGACTTACTGAAAAGACTTTGGTTATATCACCATTTCTTTGGATTTGTGTCAACATTTGATCTATCAAATTTATTTGCACAAAGGATGATGAAAGTAAATTCTGAACTTACAAAACCATGTTATTAGGCAATGATTATATTGATTAGACCATCAGATGTCACGTTTTTCTGTCAGGCTTCACTTCATTTATAATAAATAAATTAGATCAGCTTTGAAGATAATAGAAATATGTACAATATGCAAGACTCCTGCTGTATTTCTTTGCTGAAATGGAAATGTACATACCATGTAAAGCATGAGATTTCAGAGAAAGAAAGTACCCTTATTTTATTCAAAGGGCCATGTGCTGTCCAGAAGAACAGGGTTTATTCCTAATTTTTCTGTAGCTAATTGTCCTGTTTGAGTCAAATCTGTGATAGGAGTAAGATGCAACAATCCTGGCAGAAGCTGAGTACCTAAAATTGTAATTGAATATGCAGCTGGGGGGCATAAGACATTCTAAGAAAAAAAGAACAAAATATCATGGCCTTGTTGTTCATCCTGGCAACCCGTTATGGGAGATACTTGTTCTGAGGTGCCTAGGGTGTAAATTGTTCATGTACGTTGCTTGTCTGTACTCTGAGGGTGAATGACAAATAAAAAAAGAAAGCTTCTCTAACATATATGTGCATTCCAGGGACAGCAGGAGAAGAAAATATCCAGGCCCCAAAACCCTAAAATAAAAATGCTCCCCTTACATTCAGTGCCGTATTCAGTACATATTATGAATGAGGACAGTACTGCAAAAAAGGAGAATGCTATCAATTTTCTTAAAGTGGTGGTCATTCTGAGTAAAAGCAAAAACTGATAATCTGAGTTGGTTTGTTTTGTTGTTTGTTTGTTGGTTTTTTAATCTAATACTTAGTGTTTTAGGTAGGAGGCTTACTTTAACTCTGTAATTATAAATCTCATAAAATAGTTTAATATTCCTATTCAAAATTTTGTAATCATAACCCTTGCAAACTTGCTAATTGGAAGCAATCAACTGATGCCTTGAAACTATTTATTCATAAATGTCTAATGGATGTTCAGCATTATTGCCAATACCTTGCAGCTGGCAATAAAGCCTTAATAAGGCTATGTACATTTAAGAAATGGATGCACTTGATATCTTTTTCACTTACAATATGAATTTTTGCTTTAACACTATACAAGGCATACATAAAATTTATTAGTTCACATACACATCAAGATACCTGAAACACAGCCATTGCCTCGAGCACACGTCAGATGAATTAGATAACACATGCTACATAAACCAAGTTGGCCTAAATACCTTTTCAGCTTCTGTCTTCAGCTAATTCTGGATAGCCTGGGGAAGTAGGGTGCAGGGAAGAATGTACTAATGCGTACTGAGGAGGGTAGGACTGGCTTACATATATACTACAAATGAAGCTGGATGCTACACAAGGAGAGAGACAGAGAAATGTCTTAATCTGCAGTTAGAATTAGCACTAACTCACTTCCAGTGTTTCAAGGACAGGTATTCTTCCATGCCAATGTAGACTGAAGTTGGTATCTGTCTCATCTTTCATTCTTTTATTTTCTAAACAATTTATAAGGATTGTGCGGCTGTCCTCTGGTCAAGTTTGTAGATTCTTTGACTTCTTTCAAGGAACATTTAGTTAAACCAGTTTCTCTTAGCTGGAAAATGCCAGCATCATATAACTGTCAAAATCTATGAAATCATGCTTGACTACAAGTCCCATTATGTGGTACCAGGATCCCAAATTCTGATGTTTTTATCAACTGATGCTCAACATCCTGGTGAGCTGATGAGTCTGGTACTGTTCTTTCAGCAAATACTATAGCCATTTTGGAGAAGAGAAGATTATCAAACCAGAAGATGATGATGGTTTCCCATCACAGGAAAGATGCTACAAAAATCTTGCCAAGTGAGCAGAATACAAAAACGCTTTCTCTTCCTTCTGATTTTACTAAACCCTGTTCTTTTCTTTTGAGTTTTGATTTTTACTAGAAATTCTGAAAGTGAAATATAGAAAAGGACTGCTTGTTATTGATATAAACAGAGATTTTTTGACCTATAGATATATGCTACAAATTGTTCTTTGTTATATTGTTACTAATTTTTCTTTCTCTTCATTAAAATGTTATTTATGTACACAAGGTCTTCAAAATATCTGGGAGAAGGAAACCTTTGATTAACAGAGAAAGCAGAAACTGTGCCATTTTTCTTTCTTATGTAATTCCTCATTTTTTCCTCCTATGTTATTTAAATTTAAGAATTCTCCCAGTTTGGCATATTTCATAGTTTCACCCACTTCAGTGAAACTTTATCTTTTTTAGCAAAGTAAGTGCTACCTTCGACCTTACTTCTGTTGAATTATATTTTTATCACAAGTTTTCAGTCACAAGCCGTTTTATCAAGTAGTTTGTAACGCGCAGATTCTTATATATATTCAGTACAGAGCTATTTATTCAGCTATAGATATTTTCTTTCTTTATATATATAGTAGGAATGGATTTCTGAAGGCTTACTCTTTCATGCTCACTGCTTCAACTTTTGTAGAGCTCATGCAGTTTTCTTCTGTTTGTGGCCATTTAAAGTTCTCTATTCAAATACAGCTATTATCAATGTTTTCTTGGGTTTGGGTCATTTTTTGTTTTGTGTTTGCTTGGGTTTTGTTTCTATTAAAACATGCTATTTCCATTGGAAATAAAGAATTACAACTTATGCTTTGTACACACACCTACTTCACATGCAGACTTTTTCTTCAATTTATTGTTTCCTTTTATTTTAAAATCTATTCAGCACTTTTCACTAGAAGAGTAGATCATAGGAATTATAGAAAAAAAACCAAGTTGAATGGGAACTCAGCAGGTCATCTTTACCAAACCCCCAGCTCAAACCAAGGCTACCTTCACAGTTATATCAATTGTACAAAGTATCATCCAGTTGAGCTTTGAAAATCCTCATGTGTAGAATTTTCAGTCTCTCTCAGCTATTCCTTCCTGTGCTTAACCTATGTAACTGAAGAATTATGTTCTGTTGGAATAGCTCTCATTTATTTTTTATAAAATTTATTTGCTATTCATAATGGAGATTAGTGAATCACTCTATCAACATTATCTTCTGCACATCGAGGAACATTTCACATTGGAGTTATGGTGATGAATGGGAATCGGTACAGATGTAGAGAGTCTTTTGACTGAGTGCATCACTTGCCACTGCATATTTACCTACCAAAAGTTCCAAGAGTTTTCTGGAGGCAGTAACTGGAATTAACATTATTTTAACTGGGTTATTTTTTTGGAAAGGCCTTTCTGACTTTGATAGAAATCTACTCAAAATTGCATGAAGTGATTGTAGTCTTATCATGAGCAACACCTGCAACACTTTGTGCTCTTCATCCATTGCTGTAACTCGTATTTTATCCTGTAAGTATTAAGAACATGCAGCTTTAAGTGTTTTGATGCGTTTTTTTGAGATGCTGTGTTTCATGCACAGGATGATGTTCCGTGTTCCTGAAGAACGAGCTTGGATCACATCCGTTTCATTGTTCTCATTGGGCAGCAGCCAAAGGCAGAACAGAGGTGCTGTTTGTTTCTGGGTTACTGTGTATTACAGACAACAAAACATCTGCAAAGACTCTGATTGTGGGCATTCTGCTTTGCAAACAAAAGAGAAATTTCAATAGAAGAAGCATTTTTATGTAAGTGAATTTAACAGTTGTTGATTTTCTGATGTGTCACACACAAAGCCTGTGCTGATATTAGGTTAGTTTTCTTGAATGTTAATGTGCACTGTTAATGTCAGTGGGTAGATGAAGATGTGGTATGAATGAATTCCTTCTGAATGATAGAAGGCTGCCATTTGAATCAAGATTGATCAAAGAAACAGTAAGTTTTTCTTAATATTAAGAAAATCCAAAGGGGAAAAGTGCTGCATATCACCACCCACTCTTATGCTAAAGAGTCACCCAACAGGGTTGTACAAGATAAAAACATCAATGTAGAGCAGTGTGAATGAGTAACTGAGGCCGAGACCTTGGTAGGGAAGGTATAAGTGAGGCTTCCCCTTCTGTATTACCTGCAAGTCTGCTACTCACAGCTGAGTTTTACCAATTTTACCCTGAAGTTTCTGTTGGAAGTGAAAGATGCTGATTTAATTTATAGTTGTTATTATTAGGAACATTACTTTTTTAATGTTTGATATTTTATTTTTCACATGCATTGCTATTCTTTTGGATTTACTTTTTAGGTAGATAACTCATTATCTAGATAATCCAGATATCTTAGTAAGTAGATAAATTAGGTAAAATGCTATTTTAATGAGATACTTGCTGCTGCAGTTGCTATCTCCTTGACCGTGACTAAAATAATGATTTTACTTTTTGCAATATGACAAAGTAGTTGGTGGTATTTCTGCCTTCTTTGTGGTGAACATATGAGTCTACCCTCACTCTTCATGTTGAGAGGGTAGTTATTGCAGCAAAGATTGTGGCTAAGCAAATATCTCCTCAGTCTACTATGTAAAGCCAATAGCAATGGAGCTCTGAGTCACAGAGTTTTCTTTGCCATTTTTATAAACTCTGATGGAGGTGGCATAAGAAATTTTCAGCTAATGGAGCTTTTCTTGCTTCCACTGTTTTGTGCTTGTTCCTCTCTTTGTAAATTGCTATCTCTGCTCCACTCACTGCTAGATTCTACTCTTTGCAAAAAATTACTTTCAGAAATTCAGACAAATTTGCAAATCAGAATTCAGCTTTGGGGCTGCAGCACTGGAACACACTAAATCTAGGAATGAAACCGAATACATAATTTCCTTCATATAACAGCAATCCTGAAAATACTGTTAAAAATTAACTCAGCCCAGTGAAAATAATTTTATAGTTAATAATTCAGTTCTGTAGGCCCATGAGATTTACTTCTATATAAAGTTACTGTAGAAATTGAAATTCATTTGTACTGAAGAAATGGCATTTTCTTAGTTTACAGGGTAGTGAAAAGATAGTTATCTTACAAGTGAAAAAATTAAGTTTGGTGGGAGTTTGATATTAAGGTATATATTTTCAACTCAAGTTAAAACTTTTATATCAAGATACCTAAGTTGTTAAACTCATAATGTATTTCAGAAATTTTGGGAAGGCTTGTACATTGTTATCTTAGAATCTTAGTATTTAGTTGATATAGTGACTTTATTCAGAAGTACATGTTAGATTTTTCAGGTTTTATCCTGTAAGGATACATATAGACACACTCTGGTAAATAAATATGAATGAACTTTTAACATAGATTGTTAAACAACATTTAATGTCTGAATAATACTTTATCATGTAGAATTAAAATGACATTATACTTAAAATTTGTGGCTTAAGGTAACCTAAAATGAGACCACTTTTATTATGAAATAAAGTGTTTGCAGAGGAAAATTTAGAGCAGATTAACTAATCCTCTGCAATAATATTTTCTGTTAATTTGAATTAATTTTTGAATATAGTAATAATGTACACTATTATGAAAGTCTTATGCTTATGAAATACTGTGATTTAGTGATGGTTCGTTAGCTTGTTTTTTTAAATTTCAGAGAGAAAAAAATGTATACAAAATTAAAGGGCACAAAGATTCTTAGTTCAGATTGCTGATGCATGAATTTAAAGTAGATTAGCTAAGCACATCATTCCTGAATGAATGTTATTATGAAAAATGAAAAAGTTTAGAATTTTGTCCATACTAAGTGACTTTGGATTTTAAATAAACCTGAAGGCCATTTTAATACTTAGTGGAAGCTCAAACAAGATTTTATTACAATTTAAAGATTAAGTGGTATTATTTTTCCTTGTAGCAGAAGTGTTTGAATGTTTGATTTCCAGGAATAAAAGATTGTAAATTTAAACAATAAAATAAAATAATAAATCCAGCTTCAATGTTGCAGTATTTTAATCCCAACTTGCTCATATTATGAGCTTTTATACACTGTTAGGTACAGTATCAGGTTTTAGAGTTGTATCTGTATGATATATCTAGTATATCTTGAAGGAGCTGAACTTTTTGATGGGTGAACATGATTTGCTTGTAAATGACAACAAATGCATTAGTTTAAGACAAGCGCCAGAGTTCTTCTCTTTGAATTCAGTCACAGAAAATTTATGCCGCATTGCACTTTTATATGCCCTTAGAAATGGACCACCAAAATTGCCGAGAAAACATCCGAATGAAACTGACTTTATTATTTCTTAAAATCTCTTTTAAAAGAGACAGTAAGAGCTCCCTGTAGTATGGATCTGATGCTGATAAGTCCAGCAAAATCTTCTGGAGCCTTATGCATGCCAACTGACTTAATAACACTACCCTCACCATCA
The DNA here is from genome assembly GCF_037157495.1 of Lathamus discolor. Lineage (NCBI taxonomy): Eukaryota > Metazoa > Chordata > Aves > Psittaciformes > Psittacidae > Lathamus > Lathamus discolor. The sequence continues at coordinate 84,542,852 of NC_088885.1, forward strand.
GTTGTCAGAGAAATGACAGCTCCCAGTAGACCTCTGGGATGTAATGAGCTTTTGGCTAAAGTTTTATTTTCTGAATTGGGAGTATATCTGAATGTTGCTGCTCCCATACTTAGAAACTTTTTTGTTTCTTCTCTAAATGCATTTCCTCCTCCACAGGCATTTGTCCATAAGCCAACAAAATCTTCTGGCATAGTTCTTCCTTTGCCTATTTAATTTTAGATCCACATATCTTTCAGCATTTGTGTTGCCAGTCAGAGTGAGATGTGCTTCTTCCAGACATGCCTCTACTATAACATGGAAAAGAAGCACAGCGTGATGACATATGTGCTGGTGCCAAGCAAGGGGCTGTGGCACAGTACAGCCATGGCTGGAAGCTACTAGTACAAAATAGCAGAAGATGCATCTTTATACTGATATATTAGTTCTCTTCTGATGTTTCATGGTTTGGACTTCACCATGCTGCATTCTTACTTGGCCTTTTTTTTTTATATAACGGAATGCTCTATCATAGTTTATTTTGCCCAGAAGAGGGATATCCCCAACTAGAAGGAAGTGCAGCAGGAGGGCCAGGAGACCTCCTTGGATGGATAAGGAGCTGCTGAGGAAAATTCAAAGGAAAAAAGAGTCTTCTGAAAAGTAGAAGGACAGGCAGCCTGGGAAGAATACAGGGAAGTTGTCCAGGAAGCTAGGGACCACATTAGGAAAGCTAAAGCCCAGTTAGAATTAAACTTGGCTAGGGAAGCTAAGGTTAACAGGAAGGGATTCTGTAGGTACATACAGAATAAAAAACAGACTAGGGACAACATAGGCCCCCTCTGGAAGCTATCGGGAGAACTGGCTACACAGGATTTGGAGAAGGCTGAGGTTCTGAATGACTTCTTTGCCTCGGTCTTCATTGGCAAAGGCTCTGACCACACTACCCAAGTCTTGAAAGGCAGACGCAGGGACTGTGAGAATGAAAACCTTGGGCCCACTGTAGGAGAGGATCTGGTTCGAGACCATCTTCAAAATCTGAATGCACACAAGTCCGTGGGACCTGATGGAATCCATCTGCAGGTCCTGAAGGAACTGGTGAATGAAGTTGCTAAGCCACTGGCCATCGTATTTGAAAAATCATGGCAGTCAGGTGAAGTTCCCGACGACTGGAAAAAGGGAAATATAACCCCCATTTTCAAGAAGGGGAAAAATGAAAGACCCGGGGAATTACAGACCAGTCAGTCTCACCTCTGTGCCTGGTAAAATCTTGGAGCACATTCTCCTGGAAGGCATGCTAAGGCACATGAAAAACAAGAAGGTGCTTGGTGACAGCCAGCATGGCTTCACTAAGGGGAAATCCTTCCTGACCAATTTGGTGGCCTTCTGTGATGGGGCTACAGAACTGATGGACAGGGGTAGAGCAGTTGATGTCATCCACCTGGACTTGTGCAAAGCCTTTGACATTGACACCACATCCTTCTCTCTAAATTGGAGAGATATCAATTTGATGGACAGACCACTGGGTGGATAAAGATCTGGCTGGATGCCCACACACAAAGAGTTGTGGTCAATTGCTCAATGTCCAGCTGGAGACCAGTAATAAGTGGTGTCCGTCAGGGATCCGTGTTGGGACTGGTCTTGTTCAACATCTTTGTCGGTGACATGGACAGTGGGATTGAGTGCACCCTCGGCAAGTTTGCTGATGACACCAAGCTGTGTGGTTTGTTTGATACGCTGGAGGGAAGGAATTCCATCCAGAGGGACCTCGACACGCTTGTGAGGTGGGCTGATGCCAACCTTATGAAGTTTAACCATGCCAAGTGCAAGGTCCTACGCCTGGGTCAGAGCAATCCCAGGCACAGCTACAGGTTGGGCAAGGATGAGTTTAAGAACAGCCCCGCGGAGAAGGAGTTGGGGGTGTTGGTTGATGAGAAAATGAACATGAGCTGGCTTCAGTGTGCGCTCGCAGCCCAGAAAGCCAACCGTATCCTGGGCTGCATCAAAAGGAGCGTGACCAGCAGGTTGAAGGAGGTGATCCTGCCCATCTACTCTGATCTTGTGAGACCTCACCTGGAGTATTGTGTGCAGTTCTGGTGTCCTCAACATAAAAAGGACATGGAGCTGCTGGAACAAGTCCAGAGGAGGGCCATGAGGATGATCAGGGGACTGGAGCACCTCCCGTATGAAGACAGGCTGAGGAAGTTGGGGCTGTTCAACCTGGAGAGGAGAAGGCTCCATGGAGACCTCATAGCAGCCTTCCAGTATCTGAAGGGAGCTTATAGGGATGCTGGAGAGGGACTGTCATGACAGGACAAGGGGTAACAGGTTGAAACTTAAACAGGGGATGTTTAGATTGGATATAAGGAAGAAATTCTTTCCTGTCAGGGTGGTGAGGCACTGGAATGGGCTGCCCAGGGAGGTTGTGAATGCTCCATCCCTCGTGGTGTTCAAGGCTAGTTTGGATGAAGCCTTGGGTGGGATGGTTTAGTGTGAGGTGTCCCTGCCCATGGCAGGTGGGTTGGAACTAGGTGATCTTAAGGTCCTTTCCAACCCTAACTGTTCTATGATTCTATCATTCTATGGTTCGATATTATGTTAAATTACGCTATGCTAGCCAAAGTACAGTTTATGAGGGATTGCTTGTTTACACTTTGTTGCCTACCAGAGCTCTGCCCCCAGTGAGGTCAAACATTCTCAGAAGAACACAAAATTCATCTTGCAAAAGGATTAGCTTTTCAGCTGCACTCCCGAGCTCCTAAATCATGGTTAAACCAGTTATCTTTTCATGTATTTGAATCACTGATTTATGATGGAGACAAATGCTGGAATTAAATAAAGTAATAAAATTCTGTGGAACTGAATAATATATGTGAAGGAAATTATATCTCTTCACATGTCTCACCCTTTGAAAGGAAACATTTATTTTTTATTCTGAAGTCTCTCATTCAGACGGAAGATAAATGTTTTACTGGATTTTCCAAAACTTAATCGTTTGTTACATTTGTTGGACCTACATGGCAATATTAAGCACAGCAACTCATAACTTAAGAAGATTATTGCAGTTTCCTAGATAAAACAGTTTAATTAATTCCCTGATAGGACTAATGAGGCTGTGCTTTTGGTATAATCATGTTAGTTTCCTGACTGTGTAAAGAAGCTACTAACAGTTGGACAAATGCAATAAGGGACTCTCAGGAAGCTTTATGATTCTGTAAAGTGCTAAATTTGTTAATTATCTGGTTAACTTCATGTTGGCACTCTGTGTTCAAAAAGTATCAAAATTAGTTTACCTGGATGAATTAGATTTCTTTCATATCAGTACTGACTCCTGTTCAAAAGAATCTATTGATACTGCTTAGTGACAAAGTTTCGTGGTTTAAACAAAGTGACCCATAAATCATACAGTCGCTCTCTCACTCCCCTCACTTCTTGCCCTCCTCCCACTCCCGGAGGGAAGGAGAGGAGAATCGAAAAGAATGCAACTCCCACGGGTTAAGATAAGAACAGTTTAGTAACTAAGGTATAACACAAATCAATACTGCTACCACCAATGATAATAACGATAAAGGAAATAACAAGAAGAAAGAATACAACACCTCAACACCAGCCGACCAATAACTCGCCCCACTCCCCCCAGCCGAGCACCGACCTATACCTCGTCCAACCCCTGTAGTCCCCTAGCCCTTACGGGTAACTCTCCGTTACATCCTGGGCATGACGTGTTGTGGTATGGAATACCTCTTTGGTCAGTTTGGGTCAGGTCTCCTGTCTCTGCTTCCTCCCAGCCTTCCCTCCTCCCTGGCAGAGCATGAGGCTCAGAAAGTCCTTGGCCAGACCAAACATTTGAGCATCAACTAAAAACGTCGGTGTTATCAACACTGTTCTCAGGCCAAAAAATCACAACACAGCACTGCACTAGCTACTAAGAAGGAGAAAAATAACTGCTACTGCTGAACCCAGGACACAAAGGAATTTAATATTGTATTTCTGTGTAAACTTTGAATCAATCCCTTTGTTTCCATGGACTATTATGTTGTCTGTCTTTTTCTGATGGACTAATCGAAGCCATAGAAGAAACTCATTAGTTCACACTGACAGGCTTAAGAAAATATAACCTGATTGATTTTACTTTAGTTCCAGTGTCATTTTACAAAGGTAATTGAGATCTGGTAGTATTATATCAAAGTTTTCTAACATTTAAGTCTTTATGCACCTATGACTATCAGGCAAATTACATTTCTGTTCACAAGAACAAGATCCTTTAGAATACCAGGTCAAGGCTAGGGATGCATCTAGTAAGTATTTTTCAGACAGACTCGATTATTAAGTGCTTTTCTACTAATTTTGAGTAAAATCATAGTTTGCATTTATTCATGTAATGTAGTGTCATGAAATAAAACATCTACCTTAAAACTGTTGTACAATAGCACAGCTCATTTCCTAAAGAGTCAGCTTGTGCTAAATAACACACACTAAACATCAAAATGAAATATATTCTGACCAAAACTCATTTCTGTCTTGTATTGAACAGACGTTCACAAATTAATTTTGCTTATAAGATACTCCTTAAAAGCAAGAGGATATTTTAGGATTTTAAATGAAGACAGAATTGCTGTCTAGGTTATGTTTTGTTATCCCTGTAGTCTCAGTCTCTTGGTTCTGATGGCATTTTTTGAACCATGAACCATCAGTTTTAGTACTATTGCAGATGCTGCTTCAATTTACATGGAAACAGATGGAAATATTAGAATATTTTAAGAAGTCCTCCTGTCTTTAGAAAGAAAGGGGTATTTTAGCCTGAACAACTGTAATCCTGCATAAAGCAAACATAAATTTAAATTAGAAAAAAAAAAATCAAACCCCAAACTAAAATAAATATATTAAGTTTTAAGACACAATTTTTATAACACAGCTTTTCTTCCCCATAGGTTAAAGAACAATGAAAGCAATTTCAAGTCCCCTTCCTCTAAATCTCCTTGCAAAATAATTGATATCACAAGGTTTTCTAATACTGATATTAAAAGCACTTTCATATTATCATTCCAGAGGCACTTTGGTTTCAGAATTAAGCACATTTCACAGATTTACTGTGTTAATGACTATTATGCTGGCATGCAATTACACACAATGAGATTTCGTTTCTTCATTTTGTCTCATAAAAGACCAGTTTGTTTCTAACTGGATTTATCAGTTTGAAAAGAAGGTTGTTGCACAATCTGAATTATAGTTGGAATTTCAGGGAAGATAGAAGGAAAGCCTGGAAAAAATAGTACCCTATGTTTTAGGGAGGTAGAAAATGAAATTATTCCTAAGCAAATCAGAAACATGTAAAAAAAAAAAAAAGCATGACAGAAACATGTAAAAAAAAAAAAAAAAGAAAAAAAGAAGTGTGTTCATACTTGCAAAACCATCAGTTAATATATGCAAGAGAAAGTTGATGAAAAGTGGTGAAAAGGTACTTCTTTCTAAGACAACTCCTTTGTGCATTTTACAAAGAAGGACTCTGAAAGAGCTGAATGTGTGCTCCTACTCCAGGCAGAGAGAGTTTTATATCTGACTGAAGTGTGGTATACAACATGGAGCTGTGGTCTTTAAAACTAAAGCAGCTTATGTTCATCAGTATAAATACCAAACTGCTCTCTGAGGCTGAGACCTTACAAATCCCACTGTTTTCCTTTTCTGAAATATTGTGATCTATGACTGTCTCCTTCAGTAAGATATCCACTTTTGTTAAAATTTGTTTCCTTTGTGTCTCCAAACATAGAAAAATGTTTACTTTTCCCAATATGAAGGATAGTAGCATAGCCTTGTAAATGTGCTTGTACGCTTAACTAATGATTCATACCTATATGAAATTAAACATGTAATATATGTATTCTGAAAATTTAATCTCCTTGTGCTCTACAAATCTCCCAAATGTAGTGCTATTCTTCTAAGTGAAAGATGAAAGTCTGAACTTCTGATATTAGATACACCCCAGTATTGCAACGTCTTCCTAGTTTCTCATTCTGTTGTAGTACTGTCCACTGTGTCAAGATCTCCCACAGCAAACCATTTTCATTTGTCTATTTATTCCTTTATAATATTTCAATTTGTGGCAGGTATATTTTTATATTGAATAGGTATCTTCTATTTGAATAGTTCTTATTTTATATATGTTACAGATGCTAAATTGAGTCCAGTGGATATGTCTGAATTTAATAATTTATAATATAAGTTTATTATTGTTTGCTTCAACATTGCTATGACTGAATACCATTACAGACAGATATATTTTCTGTTAATATGAAATGACTTAGACAATTCTCATATAGATCAAGATAACAGTATCTTCAGACTTATGAAAGTTATTGTTTTGGTTTGGTTTTTTTTTTTTTTTCCTGGAAAACATTTAACACGTGATTAGCTATTTTTCCTAAAGGTTCATGTGTTTACCTGACTATTCTCACAGTAAAATCCTAGATCCTCTTGGAAATCCTCAAGCGAGTATCTTTATGTCTGACAACAGCAAATATTATGAGACATGCATTACATTTGGAGATGTTAGCCTCTGGTTTCACAATTTTATTTTTTGTTCTTTTTAAATTACTTGTTCTTTAGTTTTTAAAGCAATAACAGGCTTCATGTAAAAGTCCAAAAAAAAAAAAAAAAGACCTGGAGGGATCTCCATTTTTACCGGCATACTTTTTAATAAGCTATTTAATAAAAGGTGTTTATGCTAATGTTAACCTCTTAGAATATTGCTTTTGTAGTTTTATCTCATGATAGGAAAGAAAGCTTTTGAACCACTGCGTCGATTGAAACAACAGATATATAAACTCTGGATTAAAAAGAGAAAAACTACAAATGCTCAGGACTATAGAAAATACCTTTCAAGTTAACATTTCCAGAAAGGCTTCTTCAATCCCTTAGAAAAGAGAAAAACTGTATATTGACACCATAAAGAAAATAAGAGCAACAACAATCTCTACACTTGATAAGCAGAATATTTTGTAGAAAACTAATCAGGCTTTTGGCAATTCATTGTTAAAGGACAAAGGAAGAATGTGACATTTTTGAGACATCACAGGGGGTTTGAACTTGTCAGCTGATATTTTAATAAGAAAAAGGATATTCCTTTTCCTGAATGGATGGGTTTATTCAATATACTATTGTAGTGATACAAAATAAACAAACATATATTTTTGTATGTATCTTAAATTACTTGCTTGTCTTACTACCGCAGTAAGTACTACTTGTTGTCAGAAGAAAAGGAAATCAGTATTTCCACCTAGAAGTAACACCTAAACTTTAGGTACATAACAGTTTAAGGGTTAATAATGTCCGAATGAGGAACTACCCAGAGCGGTGACAACAGTTATTGCAAGAACCAGGAAAAATAGTACCAGATTTGTATCCTTATTTCCTGGACTAAGGGAAATATGTTTCTCCAAGTTTCTCAAGAAAATGTTTTATTTTGAAAATTGGTTATACAACAGTAAAAGATAAAAGCTTTGATGTTGATACTTATTAACTAGAATTATGTGATTGTTGCAAAACAAAGCTTTCTAAGTATCATTTGAAGTTAGAGGTTTTCTTTTAGTCAAATCTAAGAATGCTGAGACCTGATTTTCCATGGCAGGGGGGTTGGAACTAGATGATCTTGAGGTCCTTTCCAACCCTAACTATTCTATGATTCTATGATTCTAGAATTCTCTGGCATATCTTCTGTAAACAGTCATGGATTTGATTACAAATTGCACATTTTTATTATCTCTTCAGATTCTCTGATATTTGCAAATGTATGGAATGTCATGGTTTCTGGGTTTTTTTTTAAATCATTTGGGAAAAATAATGATATTAGTTAATAAAGTGGAAGGATACTTTGTTCTCCATGGAAAACATTTTTTGGTTCACTGAAAATAATTACTAGTCATGTTTTTATGATTTATTGTCTAAAAGTCCACAAAAAGTACAGGTTTGAAATATCTCTGCTGGGAATAATTTTAAAGGTATATTACTGTTACTAAAAGTTAACAAATTTAATGATATCTTTTATCACATTAAGAGGAACATTTTTAATTTATAATACACTGTACCCTATGAAAGAATCATAGAATTGTGTAATTCAGACCTGCTTAGGGCTATTCAATTGTGACAACACTGATTATTAGACCTACCTGATTGTTTTTCTGTTATAAACTGCACATACTAAAATATACTGCAGGAGATTTGTAATGCTTTTAAAGATATCAAAATCACTGTTAAAATTATATATAAATTTCTGTATGCATTGTGGTATTGTCTTTTGGCTTACTTGTTTCTACTGCATAAAGTAATAATCCTGCTCATTTTTTACTCCCTAATTCCCAAATTTAAGTCTAGTAATTTATTTGTATAGTATAAAAGTGCAAGTCTAAATAATTAAAGTTTTGAAGAGACTAGAGAAAGTAACTAGTGCTTATATTTAGTTCTCAATGTTGAATTCAGTTGAAAGAAACATATTTTTATTAAAAAGAAAAAAAAATGAAATAATGAGAATGTCCTCTTGTGCTGCAAGAAGACTACATCAAATTGCTTAGCAGTTAAATGTAAAATAAGTCTATTTGAAAAATGCTTCTAAAAACTGTTAACGTAAAGAACTGCATATACATTCACTCAAGCTGTTAGTATCTAATGAAAAATGTATCTTATTAAAGTATAATTATTATTCAAATTCAGGATTCCAGGTTTAAACAAACAAACAAAGGTTGTTTGAGGATTTGGGTTAATTTTTTTCATTAATTAATAAAGATACAGTTAGAATTCCTAAGGCATTAACAGTACTTCATAGTTTACAGACATTTCCCAAGCAATTGTGTTCAGCTAAAAAGAGAGCTAAAATTACATGTATCACAGACAGGAAAAAAAATACATTTTTGTTGCTAAGTCGCATGAATGAAATCCAACCAGAAACTAAGCACCACACAGCTGTTGTCTAGTCCAACTTCCCGTGCAATAGATCAGATTGCTCAGATCTCCATCCAGCCTGAGCTTGAGTGTTTCCAGGGAGGGGGCATCAACCACCTCCCTCGACAATCTGTTCCAGTGTTTCAACACCCCCAGTGTAAAAAAGACTTCTTCCTTATACTTAGCCTGAATCTGCCCTCTTTTATTTTAAAACCATTACCCCTTTTCCTATCACGTCTTTGTCCTGTCACCATCTTTCTTATAAGCCCCCTTTAAGTCTTGAAAGACTGCAAAAAGGTCTTGCTGGTGCTTTCTCTTCTCCAGGCTGAACAACCGCAGCTCTCTCAGCCTTTCTTCATAGGTGTTTCATCCCTCTGATAAGTTTTGTAGCCCTCCTCTGGACCCTCTCCAATAGGTCCATATCTTTCCTCGACCGAGGAAAGGGCTGGATGCAGCACTACATGTGGGGTCTCACCAGAGGAGAGTAGAGGGGCAGAATCACATCCCTGCACTTCTCGACCATGCTTCCTTGGATGCAGCCTAGGATATGGTTGTCTTTCTGGGCTGTGAGCGCACATTGCCAGCTCATGTGCAGTGTTTCATTCACCAGTAGCCCCAAGTCCTTCACAGGGCTGCTCTCAGTCCCTTCATCTCCCAGCCAGTACTGATGCTGCGGCTTGCCCTGACCCAGGTGTAGGACCCTGTACTTGGTCTTCTTGTACGTTATGAGGTTCACATCGGCCCACTTCTTGAGCTTGCTGAGATGCACTCAATAATGATTAGGAAAAAGAGTAGAAAACATGCCATGTTAGGCGAATTTATGTATCTCTGGAAAATACTTAAAAATAAAACTACCAGGTAGGTATGTACAAGCCATTTTTTGCATTAGTGTTGCTTTTGTTGGGGTTGGAGCACAGAAGAATCTTTCATATCTTAGACTAAAACTAAAAACCAGTGCCTTTTTTCTTAAAGTGTCAAGGATTGCAGGTAATGCTTATGCTTCCCATTCCTACTCTGTTACAAGTGTTATGGTTTCAGAAGGACAAAACTCTTCTTTTTTAAGAGAACATACCAGACATTGCTCTGGCCATGCGCTTGTTCTCAGAGATGTTTATTTATGAGTCAATAAAACTGTGTATTGAAATCACCTAGAAAAGAACCACAAACATTGGAAATAAAAAAAAAAATACAACCACCAAACCCCAACCCAACCCTAAGTCTGTGATATGTGCCCTCAAAAATATGGTTATTAAATGCTGTCTGCAGCTGCCTTAGGTAACCTGCATTTATCCTCACTGGCATGCTAAAGTTCTTGAATTCAAGAAGCATATGCTTCAAAAAGCACATAACTCTGAAAAAAATAGTGGTTTTTATCTTCTCACTCTCTTTAGAAGGTGCTGATTAGGAGACTGACTAGGAGCTGACTAGCTGTTTATTTGTTGTACTTCAGGATCAGTATCAGGACTGACTGCCTTTAAAAGCAAGCCATAGTAGAAGACAAGCTTTTTTTTTTTTTTTTGAAATGACAACCTGATTCATTGTGTATCAAATCTTTGTTGGATAGAAACCAGTATGGTCCCATTACAATCTGTTTAACCATTCTCCGATATAGAAATTCAAGCTCCATGACCCTACATCTGTCTTTTTTTTTTGTGTGTGTGTTGTTCTTTTGTGTGTGTTTTTTATTTTTTGGATTTCAATATCCCCCCCCCCCCCCCCCCGGTCTTTAATTGCAAGGTTGTTGTATATTTTTCTAATAATATTGCCTTCTAGGCATAAATTGCACCACTTCACAACCAGTTTTCTTTTAAAACGGTAGCTTCAGTCTTTTATGCCTTGCTAGAAACATATTTATTATGTAGTATAAATGAAATAGCATCTCCAGGATTTCTGTTCCTCCAAATTTTAAACGTAGCAATAAAGCAAGTTTCTTATAGTGTGGCTAGATATTTGTATGTCTACTGCATTAAATTCTATTACACTTCCAAATGGTGATGTACATGTATTTTCCTCATAATAGTAATCTACCTTTCTGTTACTATGGTCTTTGTCACTTCATCTGTTACACTTTTGTTTGTGCATCACCAATACTAAAGCTAAGAAAGTGTGAAAGTTAAAATCAGTAAGCAACATATCAATTTGCCGTATCTGTCTCATGTTGTTCAGTAATTCAGTAAGCAATCTGCTACTTGATAGTAAAACTCTAAGCACATCTACATACATGCAATAGTCATCTGATTTTAACTTTTAACACTGAGGACAGCATCTTCAAATCAGTTCTCTGCAGTGCTCAGATTTTACAGGGATTTTTAGAAGAATGCATAGGAACTCAATAAATGTAATATTGCAGTAAGTGATCAGTAATCACCGTAACAGCAATATGCTCTTTAGTCAAAATATGTTTTATCTGCTGCAGCTTATTTATTCCAAATTCACTAGTTTTATTTATATTTAGGAGGCTAGAAAAGAATATTTTTTTCCTCTAGATTTTTCTACCTGTAGTCTCATGACTGACTCTCAGACTTGGCATTTTTTTTTAATAGAAACTCTTATTCTTATAGCTTAAGAAGAATCATTTTCATCATTGGAGTTTTCTGCATGCACAGACTAGGTGATTTTTCATCTTGCTCACATACAACGTTTAAAATGCAGATCAGTTGTATGATTAAAATGAATTTTATGTGGGTATGAACAAAAATGGAAAAACAACCCCAAACCCCAACATTTGAAGAATGTCTAACTTATTTATCTTTTTTTTCTGGTGTCTATTTCCATTTCTATGTTTGATGCAGAAGGAAAGTACACATGGTGTGTAACTAAACATTTACTTTTAATGCAGAGATGCTTCTAACAACTTTTAATTCATCATGTAAGAATAGCTGCAGGGAAAAAAATATCCCCATCTCTGAGCTGACTGAGTTCAGAAGACAACTGAGAAGTTCTTTCAACACATTTCAAGGGTTAATATGACTTCACTTTCAATGTTGACTTTATCTCTTTTTTTATTTACCACTATTGTACTTCTCTTAAATATTCTGCACCAAAGGTTAGTCAGTATAGGAAGGAGATAGATAAACAGTGCACCTACATAAAGTCCTTGGTCACATAGTAACAAATACCATGTGACTGACAGATATTAATTCTACAAAGCAGAAGGAAACTTATAACATGACAGTACAGTAGGTGTAATATTGGTATACCTTGATATTGTGTACACTTGGAATGGGAATAGCAATGTAACCCTGTCATATTGGGCTGCTACTAGAAGAAAGCTGTAAGGGTTTGTCAAGTGTGTTTTGAAGTATTATTCCATTCAGAACTGAACTCTCATTCTTGAACACCAATTTCATGTACCTACTGTGACATATAAAGATACATTTTTGTTTGGGTTTTGGTTTCTTAGGTAACATTGAGTGGTATTCTAGAAAAGTAGTTTACAAATAGCTATTACATACTATCTGAAAAACATCTTGGAAAATAGAAAATAATATGTCCAAGATGTCTATCCTGCTTTCTGTAGAGAGATGGCACTGTGCCAGTAAAACACATTCTTAAGAAATGTAAAATGGCATAGTAATTGTATTTGTACCTTTACCTGTGATTTTCATTAAGATACAAACTCTCTAATTATAGATGAGAAGTAATTGGTTGATCTATACTTTAATTAGTATCCATTGCAATAGTTAAGTAGATTTGAGCATGCTAGCAAATAAACATTATTGATTTTGCAATTTTAAACCCAGAGAAAAAGGACTACAATAAGGTGATTTTATTTAGTTTCTTGGAGTAATAGCAAATTTTCACACCATGCTTCATGTACTTTTCAACTGTCATTTTCATGTGTTTGAAATTATTTAATATTCAAATATTAATGATGCAAGAGAAATAAGGGTTCTCTTTGCATTAACAGACTTCAACCAATCCCATTAATTAATGCTAATAATTTTTTTTTAACAAGCAAGACAAAAGTGCAAACATTTCCCTTTCTAATCGCATTATTCCCTTTTAAAGTTTCTTTTTATTACATTATTACCCCAATACAAGGTCTTTCTTAAATATATCTTTGGGTATTATCTGTAGCAGATTATCATACTATGACTCCAAATGGAAGTTAAGCATGTAGATTTGAAAAACAAAGTCTGGTAAAGAGAGTGTTTATTTTAAATTGTTCTACATACGGATAAATGGAATTTATTTTCCCAGATATTTGCAAAATGTCAATGTTTCCAACACTGATGATGAAACATTTTTTTTATTATACTTCCATATATGAGGTCAATGTGACTATATGAGCTGTAGAATACAGGCTGTGGAACGTGACTTTTCTTCAGCAACACAACTCTAAAACTCAGGCTTCTTAAAATTCTTAGATAAGTACATTCAGAGTAATTTAAAATTATTCAAGGAAATTTTGTGATGGATCTTTCATACAACATGAGATTGTGCTTTCTGAAGCTGGATGTCTTTAGTAGTCCTTTGTTTTTAACAACACTTTGAAATTACTAAGTGCTTAGTCATTCTATTTTGATAATTTTACAGATGATTTCATAAAGCTGAAATGTTGACCTTTAATTGATGTCAACACTTCCAGTTATTGATACAGGTTCACAAATTGTTCACTATCAATGTTTCCATCTTGGTTCATAGGGCTGAAGCTAGCAAAATTGCCTGGTTTGAAACTTAGAAGTCTTAATATGACAGAAAAAAAATGAACAGAACTCTGTACATATGATGGTAGGTGGTGGGTAACACTGCCTGTAAATAAGGCTGTGTAATGCTTCCAAGTGTAGCTGAAATGGCTTGCAATTTTAGGACAAAGTGTAGAAAAAAAAAAGTGTTTGTTCTGCTGTTATGAAAAGTGATGTCTTTTTTCCTGTACTATTGCAGTCCAAGGAGAATCCTGAAATCCTGCTAGGAGCTGGCCTTTGAATCTTTTGCTAACCTTGTTAAAGCTCAATCATCATTAAGTAAATCTTCAATTGTAAGCAGTGTGTCAGTTGCTCACTGCCCTTAATGACCTACTGGACTGTAATGGTTTAAATCTCAGATGGCTCTCTCCATACAGACCCCATGCCAGCTTTTCTTAGTTCACAGTGCTAAAAACTCCAAACAGCCCAATGTTCTTCACTGCTCTACATGGCAACAGCATGAAAACATTTCCCTGAAGTCTCTGCTCTCAACAGGAAAACCAGCAACTGCTGAACCTCAGATCAGAATTCCTGACTACCCAGATGGCAGATACTTCAGATAAAAGTGAGTCAATGCTTTCTAACCTGTGACAGCCACTAAAGTGTCAGAAGGTACTTCCTAAAATGACTGGAACATTTAAGCACAAAGTAAAAAAAAAACCAAAAAACAAAACCCAAACTATCTCTGCATATTTCCATGAACACAACTAAGGACATCAAAAAAAAAAAAAAAAAAAAATAAAAGCTTTTTAGCAACATTGCAGAATATGGCCCTTTCTCCCACCCCATACTTCCTTTGAAAAGGATTTAAAGGATTTGGATTAAAAGAAAGAAATAAAACATTTAAAAACATGGAAAAAAGGAAGGCAAAATGAGTGAATTGAATGGTTTTCATGTGATCAGAATTTCCTGTGTGTCTCCAGCATTGGTCCAAAAGTCAGGTAAGAATGTAGTCTGCACAATAACAAGGGTGAATATTCTTAGAAAATCACACCCCTTTGGTACTAGATATTTGATGCAAATTCATGGAATTTCTTCTGTCAGAGAGCTTTTCCTAAAACACTGGGAAATAACACACCAATGAGTATCTTAAAAGAACATTAATCAAAAATTGTAAAGTCAGTCAAAATTTAACATAGGAAAAAACAGCATGAGATGATAGATTTTAAATATTAAAACACTAGTGATAAAGACTTAAATAAGTAGCATACAGTCAATTATTTTTAGCATTTTCTATCTTAAGGACCATGACTTACTATTATTCTTTTTATGGGGAAAAATAACTTTCCTCGTGGGTATTTAAAAATTTTTTAAAAACTTCTAACAAAACATTGGATAAAAATTTCATCTGAATAATGGTTATATTTAACCAGAAGAACATTTGATAAAAGTCCAGTCAGGAGGGTGATTAATGTATATACTTGAATGTGATCAGTTTTTGCAGCTAGGTAAATCAAGTGAAAGTCAGTTAGAGACTTTTCCAACATCACAGATGACAGAAATGGGAGTAAAAGAGAAAAGTTAAGCCTCAGCTTTTTCAAGTATCATTCAAAAATATTAAGAACACATATAGAGTTGTGCTTTTCAAATAAATTTCAAGGTAAGGAGCAGTGAATAAATTTATCCACTTTGTGCAGGGATCTCCTAAAGAATCTGTAGAGATTTGGCAGAGGAGTGAAATATTTTTCACATGCTGAACAGATTTCACTTATGTTAGTGTTTAGTTAAAGCATTTCAAGAACAAAGGAATTTTGCATTTCTTTTTCTGATCTGTTTGTAGAATCGTCAAACTCCATTTCTGTTCATTCTTGTTTTGTAAGGTTTTTGTTTAATTGTAATGTCTTTCTTCCCATGTTGGACAAAGAAAAAGGGAATAGGAAAAGGTATTTCTTCTTACTGGCACATCTGAACTAAACTGGGCTTCTTCAAACTTCAGCTGTCATGTCCAAAGGCAGTATCCCCAAAAATCCTGCCTACTTTTTAAACACACACAGAGCTCCACTCACCTCTGTATTTACTTTGCTGATGGAGCATCCTACAAACCATTCCACTTCAGGAACTGGGGTCCAAACCTTGCTCTAAATTTTGTTTCATGTAGAAAAGAGATATTTTTGCCAATGTTGTTGTGGAATAATGGGGGAAATTAAGAGACCACACAACTCCAAATGCTAAAAGTTATCTTACAATATTAAAGAAATTTTAGGGTAAATGTAGGTGATACCTCTGGGATGGAATGTGGTTCCGGGGAGTTGCTGGTTCACATTAGAACTTATAAATATGCAAAACTGGGGTAGTGAAGAATTAGGGAAGATTCCATTGTTAACTGTTGGGATCAACCAAGGGGCTGAACCCGACTTCTCTCCCCACAAAGGGACGCTTCCTGGGTAAAAGCTCTACTCTGTGCGCATTTAATGATTGATTTTTAGCTGGCTTCATATATTATTTCATGCTTGTTCTCACAGTTAGTATATCACATTGTCACTGGCAATCTTCTAACCTTAAGCTGTCACTAAATACAATAAAAATTGTCAGTTAAGGTCTATTTTGTGTGAGTTTCTGGAGAGTCAAATTGACTTGAAATTGGCTTTAAAATATACTTAACTTCTTTTAACTTGGCGGCTGAATCTGCTGCTGCGAACCCTGAATAGGGTGGTAGGTAGCATCACCTTCTAATAATAATGTGCTGTCCAGTGGAGAGCCTGCAGAGTGCTCTGACATCTTGATTGGGCTCAAGGGTCTCATCTTTTCCAGGGCAGTAACAAACTCATCAAACTTGCATTTGAAGGGATGAAATCTTCCCCCTTACAGAGGGAAATAAACCCCTTACTCATGTGTAAGACCTCTTAACATGACAGCTGTCTACGGAATATAACTACTTCTTTTTGGAAATCTATAAATGAACACTCAACAGTTTTTTACACTTGTCTAATGAAAGTGCAACTTTCTCATCAACTTTTTTTACTGTACAGCCTCTTGCAATATGCTGATGAACATGACTGCATGATGAACAGGAGGGGTGACGAATATATTCTCAATAAATTATTATTATTAAGTCCAAGAATCAGCTGCTTATTAATAAAAATCTACAGGTTATGGAAATGTAGGGTAGTTTAGATAATAAAATAAATCAGAGGCTTAGGAGCCTGTAAAGTTTATTCTAATTTCTTGAGAGTAATAAAAGTAAAAAGTGCAGTAATAAACTAAGCATATGATGATTAAGCAACTTGGGCCTGCACAAATTCTCTTTGTAATAACTTACATTATTCACATTTTGCTTCATAGCCTATTTATGTGAATTTTTATGACACTACGGCATCATACAGGAGAAATTGAATCACTGGATCCACTCACATGAAATCCAAGCTCAAGTACAAATATAATTACATAACTGACTGTTGTAATTATGAGGTTATTATCTCAAGAATAAAATATTATAAAACTTTAATAACTTTTCATTCAAAAACATTTAAGTAAACAGATTATGTGAGATACTCAGAGAGAAGTCACTTATCCCATAGAAAGGTTGTTCTCTCAGTTTGAAAGTGAGTACAGAAAATTAATGGAAATCTGTCATAATTCTGATTAAAACCACCCATTTTACTTGCTGCCACATACTTCAGGTAAAAGTACAGAAATAAGATGTTGATATTACTAGCATTAATATCAATTTCTCTCTACTCCATCTGTTTCTTTTCTTCCATCTCACATCACTGCAGTGACAATCCTATTTTCTTTTCAGGAAAAAAGCTGAAGAGCCTGAAAAGCTTAATAGCTGTTTAACTACTGGAATAGCTAAGCATAAATTTAAAAAAATTAAATTAGGAGCATGAAGTTGCTGGTCCTCCTTTTCCAGGAAGTAAAAGATTACATAAAACAAAACTTCAGTTCTTCCTTATACGTTTGAAGCATAGGTTTATTTTCATTGATTACCCAGAATTTAGATTCAGTGCTAATCTATTGTCGTGGTTTAAACCAATCCACACAGGTCGTCCACTCACCCCCCCCCGACCCTCCCCACTCCCGGAGGGATGGGGAGGAAAATCAGGAGAATGTAACTCCCACGGGTTGAGATAAGAACAGCCCAGTAACTAAGGTATAACACAAACCACTGCTGCTACCACAAATGATAATATTGATAAGAGAAAATAACAAGAGAATACGATACCACCGCCGAACGAGTTCGACCCCCCCGAAGCGCCAGAGCCTGCCCCTTCCGGGTAACTTCCAGTTCCCCCTCCAGGCATGACGTGCTACGGTATGGAATACCTCTTTGGCTAGTTTGGGTCAGGTGTCCTGTCTCTGCTTCCTCCCGGCCTTCCTCGTCCCCAGCAGAGCATGAGACTCACAGAGTCCTTGGCCAGAATAAACATTACTTAGCAACAATTAAAAACAATCGGTATTATCAGCTCTCTGCCCAGGCTGGAAGTCAAAACACAGAGCTTGCACCAGTTACTAAGAAGGAGCAAAACGGCTCCTGGTAAACCCAGGACATCTATAAAGATATTTCTGTTTTTTTTCTCTATCCTTACTCTGAAAATATGAAATTCATAAAATGACCATTGACATTGAACTGTCAAAAATGCATTCTAAGGCTCAGATATAAGCATGAACTTATATGAAGTTCATATTCTTCATTTCTTATGAAGAAAATTATTAAAACATAAACCTATAACAAAAAATGTCATTAAAAGTTCACACGGCAATCTTGTGCTCCCATGTATTTTCCTTTGAAAGATATTTTCCCTGTGAGCTCCTGTTAGTTGTATTAAACTGTTCTTTTTTCAGCTACATGAAAATCTTCCCCTCCATTCTGTATTAAGCAAGTGGAAACATAGCTTAGCAGAGGTATTTTTAAAGCACATTATTTTTACCCAAGAGCTTTGAGTCTTGAAAATAACTTGAGTCCTAAGAGATGTCTTCACTTGTCTTCATTAGCTCTTTCGTGACTCTATAGAAGCAGAACACTACTTCGTGAAAAGACTAAGTGATGCGACAACAGCTCTAAAGCAAGCTTCATGGGGAATATAACTCAGATTCCTGCAAGTCTCAGTCTGTGCAAGTTCAGAGTAATATTTTCAGCATGTTTTCCTAACAAGTGGAAAATAATGCCTCAAGAAATTTTCCCAAATGAAGCATTATTTACCTTCTCCATGGTTTGAAATTTTTAATTGTGAGGGGCATTCCTAGAAAGCTCCTTTTCATGTCTTTGAAGACTATTTTCTTTTCACTATTTTAAAAATTTTTTATCACTTGCTGTGTTTCACCTACACTATATTGTTTTTTGCATGAATATCTCATTCATATTTATCAGACAAGAAAACCTTTAAATACATTTTTAAAATAAAAGAAAAATGGCATTTCATCATGTTAATTGGACACTTGTATAACTTTAACTTTTAAAGACATGAACCCCCACTATCTCCAGTAAATTAAAAAACTTACTTATGAATACTTTCATAAGAGCAGATTTACTCTTTCTTTTGGGATTTACATAACTGTTTGGCATAATTATCTATTTTGCTTTTGTGAGGCTCTTTAAAGGAAATAAAACAACTTCTGTCTTTGAAGGAAAGAACAAGTAGACAAAGCATTATTTCACTCCTTTTAAACTCCAGAAATAAAGATAAAAAGCTATTAGACAGTATTTTAATCAATTGCCATATTTCATAATTGAAAAATGAAGATGCAGAAGAAGGGAGCCTATTTGCAGTTACTGTATTCTGGATTGATTTCTATTTTGAAATATAAATTTCAATCACAAATAGTATTATTTAAATGTGTCTTGCTGCTAAAACAATTGGCAAAGCATTAACATTTCTTTTAGACAACAATAACTGAAATACTAACCATTGGTTTACAGACCAACAGAATTAAGTTACGTAACAAGCAAAGTGAACGGTGGAAAATACTTTTTGCCATGACAATTTATACTAGTTTTCAAAAAAACATTAAAACTGAGGTATGTCTTCTTAGGAAAGCATCCTTGCTGATTAAAAAACTTTTTGTGATGCATGACTTCCATTTCCCCCCCCCCCCCAGAGAAACTTAAGTATGGATATACAAATCCATACATGTACATGACAAAATTGTGTATAGCAAATAGGGAGTAAGGCTGTTCAGAATAGGTCAGTAGTGTTAGGGAATTAAAGACTGTTAAGTACTTCAGTGTGAAAGATGTTAATAAAAAGTTCTGAACAATGCATTAATTTTTATTCCTATTCTCAGCTACAATAATGGGTTACAGCTAGGCCAAAACATTTCACTTATAAATTAAGTCAGATCCATTAAATCAAAGTATTTGACCTTGGAAAATTGTGATAACTAGAGGATACTACACAAAAAGATGTTTGGCATCTATTGCAGTTTCATATTCTGTATCTTGAAGGAATTCAAACTACAGAGCATCACAAGCACAGTAATCCCTAAATTTAAAACAAAATTATTTCATAGACAGTTCCTAAATAAAAATCTATGAAAACCAGAGGTCTAGTCTGTCCTGGGTTTACCAGGAGCCGTTTTTCTCCTTCTTAGTAACTGGCGCAAGCTCTGTGTTTTGACTTCCAGCCTGGGCAGAGAGCTGATAACACCGATTGTTTCTAATAGTTGTTAAGTAATGTTTATTCTGGCCAAGGACTCTGTGAGTCTCATGCTCTGCCGGGGACGAGGGGAGGCCGGGAGGAAGCAGAGACAGGACACCTGACCCAAACTAGCCAAAGAGGTATTCCATACCACAGCACGTTATGCCCAGGGAGGTAAGTGGGAGTTACCCGGAAGGGCATGGTCTCTCTTCGGTGGGGTCAAACTTGTTCGGCGGTGGTATCGTATTCTCTTGTTATTTTCTCTTATCAATATTATCATTGGCGGTAGCAGCAGTGATTTGTGTTACACCTTAGTTACTGGGCTGTTCTTATCTCAACCCCTGGGAGTTACATTCTCTTGATTCTCCTCCCCATCCCTCCGGGAATGGGGAGGGTCGGGGGGGTGGGGTGAGTGAACGAGCTTTTGTGGTTGGGTTTAAACCACGACATAGTCTCAATAAGCATTTAAACCAGCTAAAAGTCATTACCTGATACTCATTTAGCGAGTTAACAGAAATGAGTTACCTCTGTTGCTTTTTAATTAAGATATACAGGTGTAAAGAAAAGCATTAAGATTTGAATTAGGATTCTTTTTGGGGGGGAACAACTTCCTGTCAAACAGAGTTTGTCAAGATACAATTTCCACCTCCACATGTCAGAGCAAAGAAAGTTTTTTTAAAGAGCTGCTTACATGTCCTCACCGAAAAGCTGATTGTTCTTGTCAAAAACCAGATATTGAAGTATAAGTGACTGACACAAGATAAAATTGAAATGCAGGTGAACTGTAGAGAGCATGAAAAGTGCCATGTATGGCTACTAGTCTTCTGTTAGATATGAATTCCACATCACATTTTATCATTATTATAACAATAGATGCTAAATGCTTAAAAATCATAAATAAGTTATTTGCTTTCCTTCTCTGGAGAAGGAAAAACATCACCTACTTAGAAGCCACAGGGAATGGGAAGACAATGCATGGGTTTTATAACCTTGCTTAAATGCTTTTGAGAAGATGCTTCCTTAAATCAGGATTTATATTTTGAAGTGGCAAGGTCTATTCAAATTCTTTTGAGCAAATTTTTTTTCTCTGCTATTTTGCTCCGACATCTCAGCACTCTCCAAGGCATACAGTTTATTTCACTGTCTAGACAAAGCAACTGATGAGTTCCTGGAGGAGAGAAGCTCAGATGCTGGCAAATGGGTGGCTGCTGGAACCTGAGCCATACAGGCAGCGTGGACGTAAATGAGCATCCCCACTATTTTCTCCTCTGCCTGAAGCAGCCTTGCAGCAGGTTCTGCTCTCCCACATGCTGCCCATCCTCAGTGCAGCAGGGTATAAAAGCAAAGTTATTAATTCCTGGAAACAGACCATTATACAACCAAAGTGTTTTCATCAGTCATTGAGATGACACAGACAAATCCCTACAGAGGCCTCAGATTCCCTTAGATACAGATTGATTTCCCAGGTGACATTTGAGGAGCTTTTTTCTGGCAGATCAACACTGAGCAACAATATTTGAAACAGAAAATCTTAGAGCGGCCAAGCTGCATAAGCCCACAGTTCAAGTGGTGGTCTGCTGCAGCTGAACACAAGCATTTCTGTCAGCCTGACCTGACCTATACCTTTGAATGGGGAAAGATGAAAGTCATAGACCTCTGCAGTCCTGGGTCAGAAACAGTCCCCACACAGTGCCCAGAAAATCCAAAGCCTCACCCAGATCTCAGTGACCTCAGGTTCACTCTTTTCCAGCCTTCCCCACAGGTCTCACCAGCTCCGTGGGGGAGGCCATCCCCAGGGTCAGGGGGTTGGCACCAGCATGGTGCTAGGCTGGGCACAGATTTTGCATCTATCTCTCTTTGATTACAATTGCTTGAGGAAGAGAGAAAACACAGGTAATGCTTTGTGTCAGTGATCACCCTTCAGCAGCAAGAACAGCTCCACAAATCCATAGCTTTTGATAGTGGGGAGAAGTTTCCAGTCACCTCTCTCCTCCTACCCCCACTTTATGTGATGAGGTGAGAGTATTCCACTAGTGCAATATTCTGTCTAGGCATACATCAGGTTTCATTATTAGATACGTCTTGATTCCAAAAAGAAATATTCTCTCCTATGAATTCAATGTTAAAAAAGGAAAAAAGAGGCTTATAAAAAATGGAAGCAAGGACAGGTGGCCTGGGTAGAGTACAGGGATGTTGTCCGGAAAGCTAGGGACCAGGTTAGGAAGGCTAAGGCCCAGTTAGAATTAAACTTGGCTAGGGAAGCTAAGGTTAACAGGAAGGGATTCTACAGGTACGTAGCAAACAAAAAACAGACTAGGACAAAATAGGCCCCCTGAGGAAGCTTTTGGGACAATTTGGAGAAGGCTGAGGTTCTGAATGACTTCTTCGCCTCGGTCTTCACTGGCAAAGGCTCTGACTGCACCACCCAGTTCTTAGAAAGTAGATGCAGGGAATGTGAGAATGAAGACCTTGGACCCACTGTAGGAGAGGATCTGGTTCGAGACCATCTTAAAAATCTGAACGCACACAAGTCCGTGGGACCTGATGGAATCCATCTGCGGGTCCTGAAGGAGCTGGCGAATGAAGTTGCTAAGCCACTGGCCATTGTATTTGAAAAATCATGGCAGTCAGGTGAAGTTCCCGACGACTGGAAAAAGGGAAATATAACCCCCATTTTCAAGAAGGGGAAAATGGAAGACCCGGGGAATTACAGACCAGTCAGTCTCACCTCTGTGCCTGGTAAAATCTTGGAGAATCTCCTGGATGGCATGCTAAGGCCCATGAAAAACAACAAGGTGCTTGGTGACAGCCAGCATGGCTTCACTAAGGGGAAATCCTTCCTGACCAATTTGGTTGCCTTGTATGATGGGGCTACAGAATTGATGGATAAGGGTAAAGCAGTTGATATTATCTACCTGGATTTGTGCAAAGCGTTTGACACTGTCCCACACCACATCCTTCTCTCTAAATTGGAGAGATATCAATTTGATGGATGGACCACTTGGTGGATAAAGAACTGGTTGGACGGCCGCACACAAAGCGTTGTGGTCAATGGCTCGATGTCCGGCTGGAGACCGGTAACGAGTGGTGTCTCTCAGGGATCGGTGTTGGGACCAGTCTTGTTTAACATCTTCGTCGCTGACATGGACAGTGGGATTGAGTGCGCCCTCAGCAAGTTTGCCAATGACACCAAGCTGTGTGGTCCGGTTGATATGCTGGAGGGAAGGGATGCCATCCAGAGGGACCTTGACACGCTTGTGAGGTAGGCTGATACCAACCTTATGAAGTTCAATCATGCCAAGTGCAAGGTCCAACACCTGGGTCGGAGCAATCCCAGGCACGGCTATAGACTGGGCAAAGAAGAGATTCAGAGCGGCCCTGCAGAGAAGGACTTGGGGGTGCTGGTCGATGAGAAAATGAACATGAGCTGGCTTCAGTGTGCGCTCGCAGCCCAGAAAGTCAACCGTATCCTGGGCTGCATCAAAAGGAGCGTGACCAGCAGGTAGAATGAGGTGATCCTGCCCTTCTACTCTGCTCTTCTGAGACCTCACCTGGAGTATTGTGTGCAGTTCTGGTGTCCTGAACATAAAAAGGACATGGAACTGCTGGAACAAGTCCAGAGGAGGGCCATGAGGATGATCAGGGGACTGGAGCGCCTCCCGTATGAAGGCTGAGGAAGTTGGGGCTGTTCAGCCTGGAGAGGAGAAGGCTGCGTGGGGACCTAATAGCAACCTTCCAGTATCTGAAGGGGGCCTATAGGGATGATGGGGAGAGACTCTTCGTCAGGGACTGTAGTGGCAGGACAAGGGGTAACAGGTTAAAACTTAAACAGGGGAAGTTTAGACTGGATATAAGGAGGAAATTCTTTCCTGTTAGGGTGGTGAGGCACTGGAATCGGTTGCCCAGGGAGGTTGTGAGTGCTCCATCCCTGGCAGTGTTCAAGTCCAGGTTGGATGAAGCCTTGTGTGGGATGATTTAGTGTGAGGTGTCCCTGCGAATCCAGGGGGGCTGGAACTAGATGGTTTTGAGGTCCTTTCCAACCCTAACTATTCTATGATTCTATGATTCTATGAAAAATCCACTTCACGTCCCCTTGGAGAAACACTGTGTAGCAGCCTTTTCATTTACTGAAATGGTGACTCGCTCATGTCAGTGACCTACACAGAAAATGCACACAATCATGTCTCTTGTGGCTTGTCAAAAATCAGACAACAGGACTGCTGCTGTCTCCAGATATCTGTGTAACCATAAATATGCATTTATTGCTCTTGGAAAAAATATTTTAGTGTTTTAAAGAAAATAGGCTCACGAGCATTGTGATGATTTTTTGTTTATGGATGTGTCATTGCCCCATATAACAGAATACTGTCATGCTTAAATGCAGTGTTTCCAAATTTTCCCCAGGGCATCGTTAAAATGAGTTTTTCCCATAGCTCCTTACAGAAAGTGATCTTAAAATTTTGCTTTACGACAAACCCAACTGGAATGTAGTTAAAATCCATTTAAACACTGCCACTTTTATAACTGTTACAATTTTTTAGCTGAGACACTTATTTCTAATCTGTTGGTTTTTTTTTTTTTTGGTCATATTTTTGTAAACATTTTTTTGTTTTGGTGTGAAATCAGATATTCTATGGGACATCTACAGGCAGTGAAAATAGAGGCAGAATCAGTTACCTCTTCCCTTGTTGCAAATGCTGAGGCTTCCTAGAGGTAACAGCCATGAGAACCACTTTCCCAGAAGAGAGAAGCTGGAGATCTGTCACAGGTGAGGATGTGGGACTCTCTGCAGTGGAAGGGGAAGTACCACTGCACCTCTCCATCCTTCTCCACAGATTCCAAGCCAATGTCATCACCAAAAATGACCTTATCTTCTCTATGTTTGTAAATTAGCCAGAACACACATACAGACAAGGACAGGCTAAATAATTTCAGGAACAACTTTAGCCCCATAAACCAGCAATACCCACTGGCTTGACAGGTGTTGCACATTGCCTTAGCTGGCTTCACCCTTTCTATTGTAAGGGTCTTCTATATGCATCTCCGTAGGCTACTTTCCAGGTGCATCTCCATATCCCTTCAACCAAGGTGTCAGGGGAGTGTTCTCTAGACCCTCACAGTGTTATGGTGGTTCTCAAGGAAAGAGACTGCCACTGGTCACTCCCTCCTTGCTCCTTTTTCCTAGCCCTACATTTGTAGCTTTTGATTTAGTTTAGGGTGACAATAGTATTCATTCAGAAACCTTAACAGCCAAGCAGCCTGTAGTATTAACAGTCTTAACAGCATGCAGAACCTGCCCTTTACTTAAGCATGCTCCAGTCAGCAGTAACAGCATCTCGTGCCTCCCCTCTCTCTCCCTTCCCCTCTCCTATTCCCTTCTTACCCTTTCCCCTACTTCTTGTTTCCAATTGTCCTCAAACACAACTTTGCTGTTAATAAATCTTCATATACACGTTTCAAGCCCCTTTGTTTAACCATGACTCAGCATCATGTGCCAAAATGACATTAAATTGAAATATGCTAACTTGCCAGATGTTAATTAAGTCAAGAAATCTGTAAGCAGACATGGTGAATTGCTTCAGATGCTTTGTGGTATTCCAAATGATAGCAAACAACAAGTTATCCCACCAACACTTGAATTAAAGTTAGAACATCTATTGTATTTTTTAAATGCTGGGAGGGTAGATTATATAGTATGACACACATGGACATTGTGCACTCCAAGAATAACTGTAAGATATTGTATGTATATTATATTCCAAGTAATATCTTATCATGCTGTTGCCTGCCTAAATTACTATTTTAATTACACATACAGAAAGTTATGAGAATATTGAGAAGCTTAGATAATGAAATGCTTTGTTTCAGGAATGGAATTAAAAATACTACTTGAACAAGTTTTCAGTGAATGGTATAATTAGGAAATAAATCTTACAATGTTAATTTGTTCAATTAATATGCACAGAGGAGGTAATGAAACTGATTTAACTGCCTTTTTAAGATGTTTTTGAGATTGGGATATGTTAACACAAGTTGTGAGATACTTGTAAAGAGGAGTTAATGCAACTTGTCACTAGCTTTTAAGTTTGTAAATGTGATGTTTAAATTAATAGAAAAAGTGTCAAGTATAGTATGCTACATGAGCAAAACCATATATTTAAAAAATGGGAATGAGGCACTTTAAAGGAGAAAAAAAGAACTTGCATGACAGTCTGTGTGTCTGTTTTAATGAGAAGGAATCTGAACTCCCCTTATTCCTGCCAAAACAGTGAGCTGTAAGTTTAACATACACATTCAACACATGTTTAAGCAGTATGGTTATCATTATTATTCTTATTTTACAGACAGCAACTAAGGACAAAAAGGTAAAGGTCACAACTCTAACATGGCAAGGCCAAAACAGTTAGGTCAATATTTATACTTTAAAATAGCTGAATTTTGAACACGCAAAAAATTTACTTTCTAGATTTAACTTGTTCTCCAGCAAAACCATCAGTGAGCAGCTACCAGTATATTCCTCTTTAAAGCCATTTAAACAACCTTGGTGACTGTAAGTCTGTACCATCAAAAACATTGGGTGTTGCCTACGTATTATACTTACATGTTTTCAGATTTGCTCTCATCTGTAGCCCATGTTGTAACAGTAGATGTCAAGGTATACTGGATAGCCCTAAAGGATATCTATGTCTGTCTTATAGTGCTGTATTTTTCTAAGCATGGAAATGATTTGAATTTTCTAATAATTGTAACTATTTTAACTAGTATAGAAATATTAATCTTTACACTATAAATTAATAACTTAAAATAATTATTATAATTTGAGAATAATTTTTTGTAATTTTAAAATTCCTTTGAAAGCAGCATATCAAAGGCATTGCTAGAATGTGGAAAGCAATATTTCTGTTGAATAGCAATAGAAGGTATATTTTTTAATAATATCTACATCACATAGGATTATTTCTAGAATGTAACCTAAATAATAAAGAATGATATTGCTTAGCAATATATTTTGATACTGTCCTGGTTTCAGCACGACAAATATCTATTATAGATGCTTCTATTAAAATAATTAAATTATTAATATTAATTAATTAAAATAATATTAAAATAAGTAATCTATTCCAATGTTTTTCATTAGTAGATGCTTTAAGTCTCTTTGTCATTTATTTATTCGATTCTCATTTGTATTCCCCAATACCATCATTTTATTCACATTATAAATCTTAGAAATATGTTTCTGTTTTTCCTTTTTCTTTCTCTTTTTCTTTTTTTTTTTTTTTTTTCCCTTTTTAAAGGATGCTAGTAATCAGTTCAGGTTTTTTTTTCCAAAACTCATTTTCTACCAGAATTCCGTGTTCTATTTCATACATCATTTACAACTTGCTTCATTCTAGCCCCAAAGGTGGTATGTATGTTGTAAAGAAAAAAAAATTGGAAAGCAAGGCCCTTTTATATTTATGGTCATGGTTATAATGAGAATGTCACTGTTTACACAATAAATATGGTTACTTGCTGCCTTAAAAGAATCTCTAGGATATTGGTGGAGTGTTTCACAATGAAACAGCTGTTTGAAATGCATCAGAATAGGAGAGAAATGAACAAGTTGACATCCTAATCAAACACTGCATATTGGTACAGTAAAGCTACACAAAATTCACAATAATACAGACACAATACCTGTAGAAAGGTCAATTAAGAATCAAAGCAGTGTTTTGGAATCAATAAAGAATGTTTGCAGAGGTATCAGATATATTTACTCTGTTAAACAATGTCCCATCACCCGTATGACTTTGTTTCTCAAGTTAAATAACTATAATATATATTACATAAATGAATAGCTATAATAACTGAAAGCAAAAGTTCAAAAGTCAGCAAATCCATTTAATTATGTTAGCCTAAAGGTATTTCAAAAGTCTTCTTGAAGGAATACCTTTTTATATTTCAGTACCTCTGTGTGTACACATCTGGAGATCAAACACGTTAATTTCTGAAATTTCTGAGTATCAGGCTTTTCATAACTCCTTAATACAACTCCTCCTCTTGTTACCAATTGACATGAGCTAACAGTTAAACTGTGAGCTCATTTTTTTCCAAATAGAGCTTACTATTTCATCAGTTGTGTGCTTTGGTTTTGGGTTTTGTTTTGGTTGGTTTGTTTTGTTTTTTCAGTTATTTGATTTTGGTTTTTCTTTTTTTTTTGGGTTGGGTTGGTTTTTTTTCCCATTATGAATGGATACAACATTCTTTTACAAAGTCAAGCTGGTTACAAGTACAAGATAGGTAGAACTAACTCATTTTGGCTACTCCCTGCTGTTAGATTCCCTTTATTACATAGTTACAGGCAGATATAAGCTATGTTTAAACTATAATGTAGTGTTTTGTTTCAGTGCATCCATCCAGAAGCTCATTTTATGTATTAGCTGCTTCAAAAGAAAACAAACCCCATCCCCCCCCAAAAAAATCAAAACAAACGCCCAAAATCACAGACTCTGATTTAAAAAATAACAGGGCTAGGAAACCTGTGCACTTAAGAAATCTTAGGAAATACCCTAAATTTCAAAATTACTGGACAACACGTGATTGATTCCAATAACTTTAAAATAGTCCAAATCAGCATAAACTGTTAAAAATCCCTTAAAACTAAATGACACAGCCATACTGACATGTTCATTTTTTTTCCTATTTCCTATTTCTTTACTGCTAAGTAGCTGAGTACATTAGACCTTCAAAAAATATTTGAAGATTTTGTAAATTGGGTGAATTAGCAATCTGTAGACATTGAATAAAACCACATTCTGTTCCCTTAGATATTATTAGGTTTTGATTACTTGTGATATTGATGAAATATAGATTAAATATTTTTACTATGAACTTAGCTTTATGGCTCTATAATAAAGTAACCGTGTTCTTGTTAAGATTTGCTGACAGCATACGGTTCAATAATTCCTGTGTATCATATCCTAAGTCAGGAAACAAAAAAAGCTGGACATAAACTGCATTGAACTGGGGTTCATTATGCTATTGCATCTGTTTTGTCTCTGTTAGGTTAGTAATGCACATTTTTCTAGACAGATAATAGTGGAATGTAAATTAGCAGAAACAGTTGCTAGATTTTCAAGTATTTAACGCTACCCTTATTGTAAGCCAAAATCATCACTTCATGAATTAATTAAGCATTAAAAAAATAACAAGAGGAAACCTAATAAATAGCTTTCCTTTTGTCACCTTATAAATTGTCCTGGGTTCAGCAGCAGCAGTCATTTTTCTCCTTCTTAGGAGCTAGTACAGTGCTGTGTTTTGATCTTTCGGCCTGGGAACAGTGCTGAAAAAGCCAATGTTTTCAGTTGCTGCTCGAATGTTTGGTCTGGCCAAGGACTTTCTGAGCCTCATGCTCTGCCAGGGAGGAGGGGAGGCTGGGAGGAAGCAGAGACAGGACACCTGACCCAAACTGACCAAAGAGGTATTCCATACCACAGCAAGTCATGCAAAGGATGTAACGGAGAGTTACCCAGAAGGGTTGGGACTGCAGGGTTGGACGAGGTATCGGTCAGTGCTCTGCTGGGGGGAGTGGGGCGAGTTATTGGTCGGCTGGTATTGAGGTGTTGTATTCTTTGCTCTTGTTATTTCCTTTATCATTATTATTATTGCTGGTAGCAGTAGTGATTTGTGTTATACCGTTATACCTTAGTTACTGAACTGTTCTTATCTCAACCCGTGGGAGTTGCATTCTTTTTGATTCTCCTCTCCGTCCCTCCAGGAGCAGGGGGAGGGCAAGAAGGGGGGGAGTGAGTGAACGAGGTTTGTGGTTGGGTTTAAACCATGACATAAATGAAGATGGAAATCTTTGCAGAGCACATCCCAGAAAAGGTACTAAACTGATACTGGATTATACAACAGTGTTCATATGCAACTTCTGATAGCCAAATGCTTTTCCAAAAGTCATCAGAAATGGCTATTAACTAGTCTTGAAAAAAGTATATATTGGGAAGAGAAAACATGGTAAAACTAATAACAGACACTGTAATTTGTGGTAACATTCATCATATACAGGAGTGAAAAACTGGTGGAAAGTACAACAGATTACCAATAAAATTGTAGTGAAACAGACAGGTGAACACAGAATGTCACAGCTTAAGAGAAATAACTTTGTACTGCAATCTCAGTCAAAGAGTTTATGGTAGAGATATTATTACATAGTATGCTATAACGACAGCTTTATGAAGTTAAAAAGTCTGCAGATAATCAAAGAAATGTGCAACCCACTCTTTAGTTTTAACTGTTTCCTTTGGCACTCCTTTGCTAATGTGCTCATGGCCTACTGCCATCCATTCCTATTGCAAATACTAGCTCTGATGTAGCCACCTTATTGCACCTTGACAGGCACAGATTACTTTCAGATTACTTTCTTCTGCTACCTTCTAATATGTCTTGTGTAAAAATAAACCTGATTTCTCTGCAATGAATTAATCTAATTTCCATTCAAACACTTTTATTTTTCCTTCACTGATCTATTTCAAATACCATTTGCTGATTGAGCTTTCCTCTTTCTTTCCTTTTTTAAAACACTTTTCTGCTTTCGGGTTGCTTTTTATGCCCTTTGGAATAAAGCATTCTTTTTCTCCATTCCCTTTATCCAAATTCCTCATTAATAAACCATGTCTACCTAAAATACATAGAATTGAGTGCAGACTCACTGATATTCCAGTTCTCTCCAACTTTGAAGCAGTGTCCACTGTTTCTTAGTCCATTCAGTATTTCTTACAGTGTTTGGTTTTCAAAATGTGAAAAATACCCTCCTGAGAAAAGCAAAGAGTAAGTCTTCGACAGTGTGGAAAACATAAAACAAAAGTTATAAAATTGAATGGTAAAATTGACTCAAAGTAACAGCTAGGTTGCCATATTTTTAGTATCTAGCTTGTAGTAGTGGCAAACCCATAAAACCCCATCAATTTTATAGCTAATAATCAAGTTAATAATTTGTCTACACTATTTAAAGAATAATTTGTTTTTCTGAATACATATATTTGAAAGACTGTTTTGTTCAGCTAGATCGTTATGACTCTCAATCTCTTTGTGCGAACTCCTCATGAAATGTCTCTACAATAGGATTCATGTTCCCCCTTCCCAAATAAACAAAAAATATCAAACAAAATCAACTGTTTTCTTTTATTCAATTGAAGTATTAATTTTGCAGCTCTATATCACAGTTCTCATATACCTGTGTGTGAAGCTAATACTGAAGTTCACGTTGCATTTAAAGGTTGAAACCTTTGAGATGCCCTTGATATAAAAGATGAGAGTCCCGCTTGGATATGTTCCTGTGTAACCTACTCTAGATGGCCCTGCCTTGGCAGAGTGGTTGGACTACATGGTCTCCAGAGGTCCCTTCCAACCCTAACAGTTCTGTTATTCTGTGATCATGTATACTATTTAAGGCTTCTCCTCTGTCCTATGTTACTCATTCAAATAATTTAAGGAACTGTTGAAATTCCCTAGTATGTCATTTGAATTAAGATTTTGATGTAGATAATCATTCAAATCAGGATTGTTTCTATTTCACTTTATTTGCCTCCTGAGTATATACACCAACAAACCAAATTGAACTCATCTGCTCAGAAACAATCACTTCTAGTTCATCAGGGGCTGAGATATTGATTCAGAGAAACTATGCATAAAGGTAAACAACATTCAGCGTTTTGCTGAGTTGGTTCATACACAGGAATACTCCAGTCAGAAAACTTTATGCTTTAATTTCTTTCCCCAGCCAATTTGTGGAAGCTTAATCTTTAGTAAAGTCAATATTAGGTCAATACACAGGAGTCAAAGAAGCACTTCAATGCTGTATTTGCGTTTGCTCCTTGGAGGCATTAACTCATTCTGAATTGTAGATTTCAAATCGTGTTTCTTATGTATTCTGCCCCTATGAATAGCTCTGTATTTATTATGATCAAATGACTGTTCTTGGTCTACTTCCTCTCTGTTCTAATACATCCAAATTATTTTGTACATATGTGCTGTTCACTCCTCTGATAACTTGTCTACCGCTTTGAAGTCTAGCTAGAAAACTCATAAATTATAGAAAACTTAATCTGATATAAAGCAATAACAGTCAGACAACGCATGTGGGGATTTTCAGAGTCTTCACAATTTTGTTGGTCAAAAAAACCAGCAGGAAGTTACAACCAGCAGGAAGTACAATTGCTTGAAGACTAACAGATGATGCCTCATAACATTACAGGAAGCTGTGTGTTAAATCATCTGGAAACATGCCATACAACCCAGCAGGAAAACTGCTGAGCTAAAACTTTGTATTCTGCCAAAGGCTTCTGCATACACACATACAAAAAAACACAAGAGGGATTCAGTTATGGTGTTCATAGGAGCTTACTTCCATAAAACGCAAATCTGTGTTAGAGGTGAAAGTCAACGGCATGTTTGTCTTATTCAAAAACAAGTGGAGCACAGAGAAATTTATATACAACCTTTTTCCTTTCCCCATGGATCATGCCAAGAAAGGAGAGGTGATGGGGTAGCCCTGTATGTTAGGGAGTGTTTTGTCTAGAACTTAATGATGGTGTCAATAGGATTGAGTAAGAATATTATGGGTAAGAACCCGGGGGAAGGCCAGAAAGGCGATGTGGTGGGAGGCTGTTACAGACCACCCAACCAGGATGAAGACGCAGACAAAATATCCTATAAGCAGCTAGGAGAAATCTCACAATCACTAGGCCTTGTTCTCATGGGTAACTTCAATTTATCAGCTCTCTGCTGGAAACACAGTCTAGGAGGTACCTAAAATATTTGGAAGATAACTTCCTGACACAGCTGGTCAGTGAGCCAAGTAGGGAACGTGGACCTGTTGAGGTTTTAAGTCCCACCATCTGTCTGGTCAGTGCCAATTTTGTAATGCAATTAGTCATAATAGCAAACTTCATAAAGAATGGGGTGTAAACTCCAACAGTGCCAGGCTACACCAAAAACAAATTTAGGACTAGCAACAATTAAAAATAATTCCTTTAAGAAAAAAATAGAACAACAACAGACAAGTACTGTCAACTATAACTAAAATATGCTAGTAATGCAAGGACAGAAAGAGAAACAGATTTGTATGTCACTTGCAGGTTTGTTACACAGCATAATGCTATTTAAATCTCAGAATTCTGTCTAATATATTATTTTCACAAATATGATCTTTGACATTTCAAGAATTTATAAAACTATTTATTAATGACTAGCTCCACCATATCCCACTGCTTTCAGTGGATTTTGGATTGAGCTAAAAGCAGGTATTACACAGTGTGAGCATTATCTCTGTTTTGTTTTAATTTGTAGATGTATTAAATACAAAGGGAGTCATTGTATGGTGTTAAAACTAATTTTCAATTTTGGTTCCACTAGAATCCATGTACATGGGCCCTATACTGAACATCTGATAAATAAAAATTTAGTGCATTCTAAGTGTGTTTAGATTGCTACAAAACTTGTGACAAAAAAAAAAAAAAAAGAAGTTTGTTTTAATACAGTAAATTGGTATATATATTATCAATAGACTTCCAAATTTTACATTCGGACAGGAAAGGAATTAAAAAGCATTTTTTCATATTTGGAAGATACCTGTTCAATCCTTTATGTTTTACTGAAAGTGCCCAATACAGAATGGTCCAATAAGTGGTGTTCTGAGGCTGCACAGAAAACTAACACCATCTGTCATGCCCTTCTAATATATCCTTAGAGGTTAAGGAACATCTAATTTCTCACATACCAAGGTCAGCAGCAAACACTAATAATGAACATAGCCCTCTAAGTAAATAATTTCTCATTTACAATGCTAACACTAGTCTTCATTATAATTTCACTGCCAGTTCTAAAACAGGCCATGAGGCAATTAAATTATTACACTATTAGAATGCAATTGTGTCTAAAGTTTGAGATGTTTTTCCCTTTTTTTTTTCCCACTCTCACTGGAGAAAATCAACCTTTTATATCTTGAGAGGCGGCACAAGATTCTTCTGACTATTTGCTGTTGCCATATCAACTACTTTGCTCTCAGTTATTGCTATGTCCTTAAATTCTCACGTTGTAAATTCACTTGGAGAGATATAAAGACAATATTTCTATAGGGTATATTATCAGCAGAAGAGAGGAAACAAGGCTTGACTGTGTGTCCAAAGGAATATGATAGCAATAAGTAAAGGACAATATAAGAATATAAAATCCTTGCATTTATATTTTATATTTGGCTCTCTTGTCTTTTGTACTGTCTTTAACAGACAACTGTTGAAGCTATTTCTTTCCTCTATGGCAAACTCCCAGAAAATATGGCACTTTGTGCAGGTTTTGACTGGGACAGAGCTTATTTTCTTCATGGTAATGTGTATGGGACCTTGACAAGCTTGAGAGGTGGGCCTGTGCAGACCTCATGAAGTTCAACGATTCCAAATGCAAGGTCCTGTACCTGGGGTGGGGCAATCACAGGCAGAATTACAGACTGGGCAGAGACTGGATTGAGAACAGCCCTGAGAAAAGGGACTTAGGGGTGCTGTTTGATGAGCAGCTCAACACGAGCTGGCAGTGTGCTCTAGCAGCCCAGAAAGCCAGCCATGTGCTGGGCTCCATCAAAAGGAGCATGACCAGCAAGTCAAAGGAGGAGATTCTGCTCCTCTTCTCCCATGAGACCTCACCTGCAGTACTGCATTCAGCTCTGTAATCCCCAACACAACAGGGACACAGCTCTTCTTGAGAGTCCAGAGGAGGGCTACAAGGATGCTCTGAAGGCTGAAGCAGCTCTCCTACAAAGACAGCTCTAAGAGAGCTGGGCTTGTTAAGCCTGGAGAAGGCTCCAGGTATACTTTACAGCCTTCTAATACCTAAAGGGGGCAAACAAGAAATCTGGAGAGGGGCTGTTTACAGTTGCATGTAGTGGCAGGACATAGTGACAGGGGGATAACTTTAAGTTGTAACTTAACTTTAAGATGTAGCTAATATAGTTGTAACTTATAACTTTAAGATGTAGTGACAGGGGAATAACTTTAAGTTGACAAGAAGGTAGATTTTGAATAGGTATCAGGAAAAATTTCATTATGAGGATGGTGAGACACTGGAACAGGATGCCCAGAGAAGCTGTGGAAGCAATGCCCTTGGAGGTGTTCAAGGCTAGGCTGTACAGGAGTTTGAGCAACATTGTCTAGTGGAAGCTTTCCCTGCCCATGGCAAGGGGGTTTATCTGTCTTTAAGGTCCCTTCCAACACAAACATTTCTATGATCCTATGATGACATGTTTTGGATTTGTGATGAAAACATTGTTGATAACACACTAATATTTTAGTTATTTCTGAGCAGTGCTTATACAAATTTAAGGCCTTTCTGCTCAAACTGCCCCACCGGAGAATAGACTGAAAGAAGTTGGGAGGGGACACAGCTGGGACAGCTGACCCCAACTAACTACATTCCATTCCACACAGTGTTGTGTTTAGTAATAAAAGCTATTATGGGGAAAATTTGTTGGGTCTGACATTGCTTGAGGACTGGCTGGGTCTCAGTCAGATGATGCTGAGTAGCCAGGGTTTTTTACATTGCTTGCTTTTCTTGTTGTCGGTTTGGATTTTTTTTTCCTTTGTTTGTTCCTGTCCCCCTATATCTTTTTGTTTTTCTTGTATTAAATTGTATTTATCTTAACAAACAAATTTCCTCAGCATTACTTATTCTGTAATGTAGCTTTGTTCCGGTATTGTAGCCAGGCAAAATATGGAACATTATGGTTAAGTTAAAACTCAGAACAGAAAACACAAAAATAGCCTCATGCAATTTGGCTTGTGTACATCTAATGTCAAGTCTGATAATGACTACTAGCAAGCATCTGTTTTTATTTGCCTTTATTCCATAAAAATTTCTGGGAGGCATTAAAGAAGAGGCTTCATGAATATTTTCATTTATGTTTGCATATTATTATTAATACATATGAATATTATGCATATCATTATGCATATTTTTATATTTTAGGTCCTCCTTTTCAAAGCAGCAGCCTAAGTTGACAGGTATGAGTTTAAGATGTTTTTATGCTCTTGCACTTATTTCAAGGTCTTAAATTACTGAAGACGTAAGTCTGATGTATCATATCCCATTTTTACCTCCCCAGTATAAAACCGGGTAGTGATACACTGGAGTAAGTTCAGTGGAGGGTCACCAAAAGGATTATAGTATGAGAGCACTGGATATATGAGAAAGACTGAACAAACTGGTTTTGTTCAGCCAGAAGAAGGGCTAATGGCTTTTTAGCATCTTACTTTCTCTAATTGATCCAAGGACTATTCTAACTCCCACTTCAGGAAAAAGATAGCTAAAAAGAAGGAGCAGCCAGATTTTATTGAGGTGCACAATGATGAAACATATACAAGCAGAAAGAGAAATCTAAATTATTTGGAGTTATGAGCATTATATAGCCTCAGTATAGATATAAAAGTTGAAAAAAAATAATCAAAGGATGGTAAAACTCCGAAAAAGCTTGCTCAAGTAGGGTGTGGACCCTCCACCTTGGAGATGTTCAACTTGACTGAACAAAGCCCTAAGCAACCTGATCTAACTTCACAGTTGGACCTGCTTTGAGCAGAAGGTTGTTCTAGATTTTCACTCAGAGATACCTCCAACCCTAAATTATTTTATGACTTTAAGAATCAAAGTGACTGAGTTAAAATTACACAGGTCAAGTTCCAGCAGAGTTTTCAAGAACACTTTAATTTTCTGAGCTCAGATTACTTATATTAAGTTACTGTGGGGGGGGCGGGGGGGGTGTTGGTTTTTTTTTTTTGGTACAGACTCATATTAAACCTTCACAGCTGCAGCATGTGAATTAACTAGTTATAGGTGAGGTCACTTTTTGGCCAGTAACACAAGACTACCTGCTCCATATTGGAAACGTGTCGTCCTGTTTTTACTCTGCTGCTGGAAACTGAGTTCATTGGACTACTCTGACTGAGAAAGAGGATGGATGAGGTGGCTGAGTTATACTTATTCTTTAAGTCTCTTCAGTCTACTGTTTCCTTTTCAGAACAGAGGGAGGGAGACAAGCCAGAAGTTGTAGGCAATGAATCAAAGAATGAGCCAGATTCTGAGCACATTTCTTGCTCTGTTACTTTTAAAAGGTGGCCACCATGAAAGGCATGGTATTTTTGTTCAGCATTTGGAAGTTTAACCAAGCAAAACAAGGGAAGGTCATGTTTCTTGGAGATTATCTCAATCTCAGTACCAATACTCCGTTAAAA
The DNA here is from genome assembly GCF_037157495.1 of Lathamus discolor. Classification (NCBI taxonomy): domain Eukaryota; kingdom Metazoa; phylum Chordata; class Aves; order Psittaciformes; family Psittacidae; genus Lathamus; species Lathamus discolor. Next base: position 84,580,280 of record NC_088885.1, read on the forward strand.
GGAATGGTGACATGAACATTTTACAAAGAATTTTTGTACTGGAAATAGCTATAAATCTTAAAAGTCACTATCATCCTCCTGGTATGGTCTAAACCAAGGTGTTCTTTGCTTAAATTGTTAGAGAATGATGCCTGTAATAAATGTGTTAGTTAATTTGACTGAAAGAGTTCAAATTGGAACTCATGTAGGTCCGTGTTATACAGAACTCCCTAGGGCTTAAATAAAAAATTCAAAAAAATATTCCAAATGTAGCTTGTTGGTTCTGTGATAAGCACTGATTTTTTTTTAGGGTCAAAACTTCTATATAAAATACTATTGTTTGGTTCATTAGGGAGAATAGATGGAAAAATGTAGCTTTCAAAGTGTTTTACAATGCTTTCTTTATATCTCTGGGGACAGTATAAAATGAAACATAAAAATACGAAGAAAATTTGAAAACTTATTTCCTGATTCTCTGATTGTTAACAACTCTCTGCATGAGGGCAGGACAACCAAGAGTCAGGATCCTGTGGTGCTGACAACTACTTTGTTAAGCTTGCATCAGCAGAGATGGAACAGAAAGGTTTTAGCTGTGCAGGCTAGGTCCTGATGGCATTATATTTAAAAATACAGCCTAATTCTGATGTATTTCTTCTTATAAGTATATGCCACCAAATTTTATAAAAATTCTTAGTGTCATTATTTCAACTTCAAAGGCAGAAGAACAGACAAGTGGAAGACTGTGGTTAAGATCAAGTGACAGGCCAGTTGTAAATCTGGAAATCTAACAAAAGTATCAGTATTCCACAACCAGTGCTCTACTGATTGGGAAATACTATAAATTTACCAAGTATTCCAGTTATTAGACATCTTTACATTTACTGTAAGAGTTTTTGGTAAAAGAATAAATGTTAGACAAAGGAATAATACACGGCTTTCTTTTTTATATCATAATTTTTCAGTGTGTGAAAACAGTGCTAAAATAAAATTCTAAAGAAGGCAGGAGAAAACCAATTTAATATAAAAATCAAACTTCAGTGACAACCATAGGTCTATTTAATTAATCTAACTTTCAAATCACCTTCTCTGCAGGATATCTAAATCCAATCCACAATAATCAATTCCAGGGTGAACACCTCATATTTCACACCATTAAAATGCAGCACAACAGCACATTTCTTATCTTTTGAAGAAATAGAGCTATTATATTCATCAATATGCATCTCCAAGGGCAAAGAGTTTTTACGTTGGTTTAAGCAACAGGTGTTTCAACAGCCTAAATGAGATGAAGATGAAAAAGAATATTTTGTAGTCATTGTAGGGTATGGTGTTAAGACATAAAATATCTATATAAATTTTTCCAGTAGTTCTTTAGATTTACATTTTCCCACTTAAAATGCACTTTTTAACATGCAGATTTTTAAATTTACAATTAAAAAAAATCAACATTTCAGGGTATCTTGACAATATCTACAGTCTCGATTAATAACTGTGTTAACACCTTATTCCAGATCCCAGTGGGTTAGGCTGAATCAAGGAGTCATTAACACAGACTAATTTCAGGAATATTTCTGAGTCCCTTCTTCTTAACCTTTCTTTTTTTTTTTAATTATTTTTTTTATTTTATTGCTATTAAGAATAATTTCCAGCCAGTCCAAGTTCATTGATTACATGATCTCTGTGAAACATTATTAGTTAAGCATCTGCTTTCTGCTAACTGGATACACATAGATAGATGTAGCATCTTTGAGGCAGCTGTGGACAAGTTGTTCTGGTTTGTCAGGTTTGCTCTCAGAGAGAGAAGTAGCCAAAGCCAGCAATCAAAGCTGTGCTCATAGGTGGTGTACTGCAGACAAAGAACAAATTCAGCAGTACTTCAGAGGTAATGCCTTTGTAGACACAGTCAGAAAAGAAAAGTTCCCTAACCAATTCTCAATTTCTCCTCCAAAAGTATTAACAATAAACATCCAGGTAAAGTCCATCCCCAGGGTAGATTCGAAAGATGGAAATCCTTGCAGTGAGATTTTTTTTTCTTTGGGTGACATAGTTGGCTTACGCACCTGTGGTAGGTCAAAGCAACACAATTTATAGAAAGTGAGAAATTAATGTAGTTTGGAAGAGAAAAAGGGCACAACACGTTTCCTGCTTATTCTTACTGAAGTGAATGCATACTACAATGGACGGAGGCCCTCACTTTCCAGGCTTAGTGCTTACTATGAAAAAGGCAACTGGAACTCCAGAGAATCTGAACTAGCAGGAGCAGGAAAGACTCCCTTCTGTCCAGGGAAAATGACAATATAAAGGGGCTTCCATTTAAGGTAGGCTCACCTGAATTTAACTTTTATAGTTTCAGCTGCCTTGTTGTCCTGATTCTAATGAAGAAGGTAGTTGGGAATGGTGGGATTTGAAAATATTAGGAGAATGTTTGGAAAAGTTTGCCAATCTTTTTGTTGCTAAAGGCTCACAATCTGTTCCCAGTAGGGTTTAAGTCCTCTCACAGCCTTGTTTTTAACAGATCAGCCCCTATTTACCTTAGTTTAATTTCCTCTAGAAACTAAGCTTTTCACTGCTTGCCGATCAGAATCACTAGATTTTTCTCATTTCTCAAGAGCCATCACCCTGGATTATCTAGCACAGTGGGGAGTCAGTCCAAGTGAAATGCCAGCCAGCAAAAAAATTTCCAAAAAACTCAGTCTTTGTGATGACAATGAAGAATGGTTTCCAAGTACTGGATATAGGAAACAACAATAATAAAAGGGGATGAAACTTAAGAGACATGGCAAAAGTAAACTACAATAGCAAAATAACTGTTACACCTCTTGGGCCAATTCCTACTTGTCCCTTTTGTTCTTATTCTGCCTCAAGAACAGTCTCTCATACTGAGTTAAAGCTTTTCTTCAGTTTAAGGGTAGGGTTTTTTATTATTTTTTCTTTAGTTTAGTTTTCTTCAGTTCAGTCTTTTCCCATAATATACTAACAGTTTCAGAATCAAGTGCTTTTTCAGCAAGCCAGTTTGTTATGCCTGAGTACGCCCAGATAACCTGTCTATAGTTTTAATATCCACACCTGTAAGCAAGCCCTGCCTATATAACCTCTTGGGAGCCATCACAGAGGTTGCCTTTAAAGGGTGAGAGCATAACATACATTGGTTTAGGTATCTTTAAGACTGCTATAACTTTTGCTATGGGATCTCAGAAGAAAGCTGGTTAAAAAATAAGGAAAGATTTTAGGTATTTTTGTTTGATATTCTCTGAAACAAATGCCCAAGTCTCTACTCCAAGTACTGGAGATGGAGTAGTTAATAAGGAGGTATTGAGAGCAGGAAGTGAGTGTGAAGGAATTTTAGTCATTAGCGTTTCAAAAGAAGCCAGTTATTTGCTTGTTTGATTTTCCTTGTCTTCATTGGTCTTTCATTCAGGCATCACTTATAAACTCTGATTCTTCTGGTTTTCTTTAACCCTTGTGACATCTGCTAGAGGAATACATGGCAGGATGTAAACACTCAAGAAGACCGAGAATGTCATTAATACCTAGCAAGGAAGAATTTGGTGGGGATGTGGTACTCAGTGGCAGCCTTGGTGGCAGTGACTGTGAGATAATGAGATGAAGACTGAAGTCAGAAAGGGAAGTAGCAGAAAACAGCCCTTGCAGCAACTCACAGCATCCAATGGGAAGGTGTCTATCTCTCACTAAGGCATGGTAGGGTGGGATATTGTCCTGGGTTTACCAGGAGCCATTTTGCTCCTTCTTAGTAGCTGGTGCAAGCTCTGTGTTTTGACTTCCAGCCTGGGCAGAGAGCTGATAACACCGATTGCTTTTAATTGTTGTTAAGTAATGTTTATTCTGGCTAAGGACGTTGTGAGTCTCATGCTCTGCCAGGGACGAGGGGAGGCTGGGAGGAAGCAGAGACAGGACACCTGACCCAAGCTAGCCAAAGAGGTATTCCATACCACAGCACGTCATGCCCAGGGAGGTAACCGGGAGTTACCTGGAAGGGCACGGTCTCTCTTCAGAGGGGTCGAACTCGTTCGGCAGTGGTATCGTATTCTCTTGTTATTTTCTCTTATCAATATTATCATTGTAGTGATTTGTGTTATACCTTAGTTACTGGGCTGTTCTTATCTCAACCCGTGGGAGTTACAGTCTCTTGATTCTCCCCCCCATCCCTCCGGGAGGGGGGAGGGTCTAAGGGGTGTCAGTGGACGAGCTGTGTGGATTGCTTTAAACCACGACAGATATCTTCCAGCAGTATATAGAAGGTTTTGACCACTGAGGACAATCTGAGGACTCTTTTCCCTGCTATAAATTTTAATACTTCTTTTCCGTCTGACTCTTTCTTTTCTTGAAAGTTCTTTTGTTATATCCAAGTTACTGTTTAATGATGGTTTCATTGTTTTTAACATGATCCATTTGGGACAAATGTCCTTTAGACAGTTTTGTGCGTTAATATGTACACACACATAGACATGCAAAATTTACCCACACATTCTTGTCTTCTGATTTGATTTGTATTTCTCATTATATAGAAACATATATTTCTTGGCTTTTTCTATTGGAAAAAGCACTGAAGGATTACCAGAAACTTTTATTTGAAATTCAGTAGTTTTTTAGAAGTAAAGAGAAGTGTCAATGTCATTATTTTTTTAATACAGTAAACTGCAATACTTCTAATGCATCCAAATAACCAGAATACTTCCAAAGGATTTCATACCACAAGGTGATACTGCTTTTGAAACACAGAATGCCTTATTTTCAAAACCTGTAAGCAACCTTACTGTCTCAATGTGAACACCAAAATCTAAAGTATAATTCTAAAAGTTTAACACTTTTTTTTTAAGTCACCTCAGAGAAAAAAGAAAAAAAAGAAAAAAATATATAATTTGCGCCTATTGTAGGTTTGAAACTTGTAGCTCCTATTTCTTCCTTACAACACATAGAATTTCCTTGTTCTTCTTCCTGCTCTTATCTTTGAAAGAAAGATAATATTTATGGGATAATATTCTTTTACCTGAGTAAGTTTCAGATCCATATCCTGACAATGGAGGGAACACACTGCGTCACACTGTTGTGCTGACACAAAAATATATAAGATTTGCAATTATCAAGTCTAAGAGAGACTTTTGGTGTAGATCTCTAACAACAAGGTGCTTGGTGACAGCCAGCATGACTTCACTAAGGGGAAATCCTGCCTGACCAATTCGGTGGCCTTCTATGATGGGGCTACAGAACTGATGGACAAGGGTAAAGCAGTTGATGTCACCTACCTGGATTTCTGCAAAGCATTTGACACTGTCCCACACAACATCCTTCTCTCTAAATTGGAGAGACATCAATTTGATGGATGGACCACTCGGTGGATAAAGAACTGGCTGGATGCCCACACACAAAGAGTTGTGGTCAATGGCTCGATGTCCGGCTGGAGACCAGCAAGAAGTGGTGTCCCTCAGGGATCGGTGTTGGGACCGGTCTTGTTTAACATCTTCATCGCTGACATGGACAGTGGGATTGAGTGCGCCCTCAGCAAGTTTGCTCATAACACCAAGCTGTGTGGTCCTGTTGATATGCTGGAGGGAAGGGATGCCATCCAGAGGGACCTTGACATGCTTGTGAGGTGGGCTGATGCCAACCTTATGAAGTTTAACCATGACAAGTGCAAGGTCCTACACCTGGGTCGCAGCAATCCCAGGCACAGCTACAGACTGGGCAAAGAAGAGATTCAGAGCGGCCCTGTGGTGAAGGATTTGGTGTGCTGGTCGATGAGAAAATGAACATGAGCCGGCAGTGTGCGCTCACAGCCCAGAAAGCCAACCGTATCCACGGCTGCATCAAAAAGAGTGTGACCAGCAGGTCGAAGGAGGTGATCCTGCCCCTCTATTCTGCTCTCGTGAGACCTCACTTGGAGTATCATGTGCAGTTGTGGTGTCCTCAACATAAAAAGGACATGGAACTGCTGGAACAAGTCCAGAGGAGGGCCACGAGGATGATCAGGAGACTGGAGCACCTCCCATATGAAGACAGGCTGAGGAAGTTGGGGCTGTTGAGCCTGGAGAAGAGAAGGCTGTGTGGGGACCTAATAGCAACCTTCCAGTATCTGAAGGGGTCCTATAGGGATGCTGGGGAAGGACTCTTCGTCAGGGACTGTCGTGACAGGACAAGGGGTAACGGGTTAAAACTTAAACAGGGGAAGTTTAGATTGGATATAAGGAGGAAATTCTTTCCTGTTAGGGTGGTGAGACACTGGAATCGGTTGCCCAGGGAGGTTGTGAGTGCTCCATCCCTGGCGGTGTTCAAGGCTAGGTTGGATGAAGTCTTGTGTGGGATGGTTTAGTGTGAGGTGTCCCTGCCCATGGCAGGGGGGTTGGAACTAGATGATCTTGAGGTCCTTTCCAACCCTAACTATTCTATGATTCTATGATCTCTACAGGAAAACTTGTACTTAACAAATATAAATAAGAGTAAATTCATATGCTTCATCAAGAAGAAGAGGTATTCAAGTTCTTCTCCAGATTTGTAAGAGTGCAAATAGTGTTCACACAGTATGTTACATCATAATTTAGATTTCATTCAAAATTCAAAAAGTTCTTTATTCTATGATGGTTCTAGTTTTAGGGGGACTATTTCCAGTAGATTCTGTTAAAAAACAACAAAAAGGTGACAATGCCTACTGGTAGTACTGCCAGTAGGTCACATGGATTCAGTTTAGTGCTATTAAAATACACAAAGGTATCTTGTCAATAGTAGTTAATCTGGTCATAATGTTTTGGGACTGAATAACACTGACAGGAAAGCAGAAATACTACAAACAGCCTGCACAGGTGGGATACTCTTTGAGAGGTGCTGCTTAGAAACAAATTTCTTACACAGCCATTATAACAGATCTAAACTGTCTCTAAACTGAGCCTGGGTTTAAAACATACATGCGAAAGTGACTGCTAGTCTTTGAATATAAACACATCAAGGACTAAATTACATGTTTCAAATCTCATAGAAGTCTTCTTCACTTCAAACCTAGTTGTACATGCAAGAAAACAATTATTTTAGACTTTTTTTAAAGAGAATCTAGTGTTTTAAAGACAAACTGAGTCTAAAAAGACTTTTTCTATGCTATATGCCAACAAATCATAAACGCTTGTTTTTAATGCAAATATTTGCTATGCTTTTAATGACAATGCTGCGGGTAACTACTTCTATAAAAACTTACCTAAGTAGCAATTCTGCAGTATTGGAATCATCACACTGATTTGCTAATACAGAATTTCTAAGGTGGAAATGTAACTTTGCATTAAGTGTAGCTGCACTGATATTTGAAACCAACAGTGAGAATAAAACTTCATTATTAATGTTTCCTGATGAATATAAATTATCTTTCCTTTTCTCCCAACTCTGGCAAGAAAATGAAATCAAAACAAGTTTTCCTTAAACAAAAAACAGTGCAGGTAAAATGCCAGGGTTTTCTGGTAAGAATTTTCTTAGAGGCAATTAAAAAAAAAAAAAATAATTCCTGTGTCTTGAGGACATTTAAACAGTTTCTCTTGGGAAGATAAAAGAATTCTCTGCCTTTTTTTAGATGTATTTTTGTGCAAAGCCTGGAATACTTATTTGGCTTATAGTCATGTATTAGGACACATCTACTTTTTAAAAGCAATTTGTTAGTAACAAATTTGATAGCACAAAATCATCTTAACTTCAAAAATATTTTTGGGAGTAAATTTAGCATTCATTCAATTTAACAATTACACAACAGGCATGTCTGCTGGCAGTTTCAATCAGTAGGAGATGTGTCTGCACAAAACCTAACATCAGATGTCTATCTGTGTTCAAGAGAGATTTATATTTGTTAAATACTGTCTGCAAACATTAGTATGAAGCTAAAAAGCTTTAGCTCCAATTCTTAACAGCACATCTAAAAGAGGATAATAATAATAATAATAATGAATGTAAAAAAAATATGTTACTTGCAAAGGTGATCAGATTCAAGTTCACCTAAGGAACCTGAAGTTGCACAAGTCTGTGGGACCTTATAAAATGCATCCACAGGTGCTGAGGGACCTGGCAGATGAAGCGGCTACACCACTCTCCATCTTATTTCACAATCTGTGGCTGTCCAGTGAAAGGGGAAACATAACCCCCATTTAAAAAAGTAAAAAGGAAGACCCAGGTAACTACAGGCCACCGAGTCTCACCTTAAGATCATTGATCATATCCTCCCAGAAACTATGCTGACAAATGTAAAATAAGGAAGTGATTGGTGAGTTAACTTGGCTTCACTAAAAGCAAATCATGCCTGGCAAATTTGGTGGCCTTCTACGATGTGATAACAGGATTGGTGGGTAAAGGAAGAACAACCAATGCCATCTACTTAGACTTGTGCAAAGCATTTAACACTATCCTGCATGACATTCTTGTCTCTAAACTGGAAAGGCATGGATTTGATGGATGGAGCACTTGGTGGATACAGAATTAGCTGGATGGTCACACTCAGAGTTCTGGTCAATAAATTGATGTTGAAGTGGAGACCAGTGATGCATGGTGTTGGTTTTCACAAACCATGGCAGGAGGTTTGGGAGTAGATGATTGTTTAGGTCCTTTCCAACCAAAAACTTTTTATGATATAATTCTATGATAAAATGCATCACATGATTTTAGAAGGTAAATTAAGTCCTGAGCAGTTGCCAACAAAAGACAATTAACAGTAAAAAACGTTATCTAAAATATGATTATTGATATTAATAATTTGTAGGATGTTTCTATCAGTATATTTTATAGGAAAGCTTTAATATTACACTGTATATGTAGTTTTAATGTCATACAATCATAGAATCATAGAATAGCTAGGGTTGGAAATGACCTTAAGATCATCTAGTTCCAAACCCCCTGCCATGGGCAGGGACACCTCACACTAAACCATCCCACACAAGACTTCATCCAACCTAGCCTTGAACACTGCCAGGGATGGAGCACTCACAACCTCCCTGGGCAACCGATTCCAGTGCCTCACCACCCTGACAGGAAAGAATTTCTTCCTTATATCCAATCTAAACTTTTATTTAAGTTTTAACCCGTTACCCCTTGTCCTGTCACGACAGTCCCTGACGAAGAGTCCTTCCCCAGCATCCCTATAGGCCCCCTTCAGATACTGGAAGGCTGCTATGAGGTCCCCACGCAGCCTTCTCTTCTCCAGGCTCAACAGGCCCAACTTCCTCAGCCTGTCTTCATACGGGAGGTGCTCCAGTCCCCTGATCATCCTTGTGGCCCTCCTCTGGGCTTGTTCCAGCAGTTCCATGTTCTTTTTATGTTGAGGACACCAGAACTGCACACAATACTCCAGGTGAGGTCTCACGAGAGCAGAGTAGAGGGGCAGGATCACCTCTTTTGACCTGCTGGTCACACTCCTTTTGATGCAGCCCAGGATACGGCTGGCTTTCTGGGCTGTGAGTACACGTACTAGGTCATGTTCATTTTCTCATCAACCAACACACCAAATCCTTCACCACAGGGCCGCTCCGAATCTCTTCTTTGCCCAGTCTGTAGCTGTGCCTGGGATTGCTGCGACCCAGGTGTAGGACCTTGCACTTGTCATGGTTGAACTTCATAAGGTTGGCATCAGCCCACCTCACAAGTGTGTTGAGGTCTCTCTGGATGGCATTCCTTCCCTCTAGCGTATCAAACAAACCACACAGCTTGGTGTCATTGGCAAACTTGCTGAGGGTGCACTCAATCCCACTGTCCATGTCAGCGATGAAGATGTTAAACAAGACCGGTCCCAACACGGATCCCTGAGGGACACCACTCGTTACCAATCTCCAGCTGGACATTGACCACAACTCTTTGTGTGCGGCCATCCAGACAGTTCTTTATCCACCCAGTGGTCCGTCTGTCGATGTCTCTCCAATTTAGAGACAAGGATGTCATGTGGGACAGTGTCAAATGCTTTGCACAAGTCCAGGTAGGTGACATCAACTGCTTTACCCTTGTCCATCAGTTCTGTAGCCCCATTTTAGAAGGCCACCAAATTGGTCAGGCAGGATTTCCCCTTAGTGAAGCCATGCTGGCTGTCACCAAGCACCTTGTTGTTTTTCATGTGCCTTAGCATGCCTTCCAGGAGAATCGGCTCTGAGATTTTGCCAGGCACTGTTTTCTAGTATGTGTTTATTAATGAGTAACTAATCTGAATCACAGGTAAACAACAGTTCACTTGAATTTACACTCAATCAAAGATCATCTAGGATAATTTAGATTTTCTTCTCATATAAAGAAGCACAAGTCTTCTTACAGAGACTGTACTTATTTTTTAAAAGTTGGTTACAATGAAGTTCTTCCAAATCTTTAAATGTTTAGAAAGAAATGTCTGACCTAAATAACTCAGAAAATCTTGTGTTTGAGCAAAACCACTTTGAAACTCAACTTCTTCCAGAACGCCTGTTGACAGCTTTCACTGTACAAGCTCATTGTAGCTCATCTTTTCTTATTTGTGTTAGTAGTTCAAAAAATGTTGAAAAAAATTAATCTATCAAATCTTCAGGGAAAGATTTCATTATTGTGATTTCATTTGTTGGCCTTAACTCCACTCATTCTTATTATTTATTTTTTAAATCATCATTTTAATTGGTAATGTACAAAATGTTGCTTGTCTCTATAACAGGCAAATACAATATTAAATCTTTTATTTATGTTACAAGAATTTACAGAATATAATGATGACATTTTTTAACTGGACTAAATAAATTTAATGACCAGAATAATGTTTGATAACTAATTTGAATAAATGCTCAAATTCTGATAAATCATTTGCCAGCTTTTAAAATACTGTTTTTCCTTATGCAGACCTCTACAGTTATTATTTTATCATCATGTCTCACAAGCAAATTAAGTTCAGTTAGAAATACCCACACAACTGTGGTCAAACCAACTACATACTCCACAGAATTAGGCTGTTAAAAACAAATTGCCACTGCTGTCTTTTATGTAAGGTAATCAGTAATGAAAATGGTTTGAAAATAACATGGAGACTTATCTTATTGGAATGATTTAAAGAATCATTAGTCTTATTCTATAGGTAAATAAACTTGGGGCAGTAGTGATAAAGTGGCTTCTGAAAAAGTCTATAAAAGGTCTATAAAAAGTAAGAAGCAAGGCTAGCTGTATAACCAAGCAATTCTGCAGTCATGGCTCCTTCCATTGCCTTCTGTTCTTCAGCAATTCATGTCTTATTACCTAACCTGGTGACAAAGCTGAAGTTTGCATGTTGTGTTAGAGAATAGCCTTGAAGTGACGCCCTGCAGTGGAGGACACAGCTGACCCAAGTGATGAAGTAGTATCTGTTTAGCTCTGGCTTCAGTATACACTGTAGCATACAGGCACACTCAACATTATGTCTACTGCTTGAACCTCCCCATGCCATTTTGGAATAGCAGGTAAATATTAAAGTATGGTTTGGGTTGGAAGGGACTTGAAAGATCATCTAATTCCAACCCCCCCTGCCACTAGATCAGGTTTCTCAATGTCCCATCCAGCTTGGCCATGAACACTTCCAGGGATGGGGCAGCCACAGCTTCTCTGGGAACCTATGCCAGTGGCTCACCACCCTCATGGTGAAAAATTTCTTCCTAATATTTAATCTAAATCTACCCTCTCATCAGCTTAAAGCCATTCGTCCTTGTCCTGTTACTACATGCACCTGTAAACAGCCCCTCTCCAGATTTCTTTTTTGCCCCCTTTAAGTATTGGAAGACTGCAATAAGGTCTCCCCTGAGCCTTCTCATCTCCAGGCTGAAAAAGTCCAACTTTCTTAGCCTGTCTTCATAAGAGAACCACTCCAGCCTTCTCATCATTTTCATGACCTTTTCTGGACCTGGTCAAGCATGTCCACATCCCTCGTGTGGGGCACCCCAGAGCTGAACACACTACTGCAGGTGAGGTCTCACAGTACCAGAGCAGAGGGGCAGGATCACCTCCCTTGACCTGCTGGCCATGCTCTTTCTGATGCAGCCCAGCATACAGCTGGCTTTCTGGGCTGCAAAAGCACACTTCTGGTTTACGCTGAACTTCTCATCAATCAAGTCCCTCTCCTCATGGCTGCTCTCAATCCATCCTCCATGCAGCCTGTAGCTGTTCTTGGGATTCTGCCAACCCAGGTGCAGGACATTGCATTTGGCCTTAATGCAGAAAACTAATTTCAAAGGTAAAAAAACAATCTGTGGTAGCACTGATTTGATGTGTTAAAACCATATCCAGAAGCATGCTGGCAAGGGGAAAGTCAATGAAACAGCAAGAATTACAGAATTAGTACAGTAGACAATTTGTTATTTCTCTTTCAGAATAGCAATAGATGAAGAGGGCACTGGTCTTTCCAGTTTCCATTAAATTGATTGAGGATGAGATGTTAAAATCTATCTAAGGCCTAAACTTACTTGTTTATTTTTTTTGCTTCTCATCATATTTATTGTTCATATATTGTTTACAATATTATTTAAGTTTCAGCTTATATCAATTTTCATATCAAGTTTTTGGAGGTTACTGGTATCAGCTGAAAAAGTTCAGTACTACTCAAAATCAGAGTTTTAATTTCCTCCTATTCCTGAAGTCAAGACTTTCTTTATACCTCCAAAAAAAGATATTTTCAGGTTTAGATCTCATGTCAGAAGTCTCTGTCTACTTCACCTTTATCTTTCCTTCACTCATGTTAAGACCAAATACCTAACTATTAAACAGTAGCCATTTATTGACATTGTAGCAGAAAAAGAAAAGAAATAATAATAATAAAAAAAAAAAGGATTGGAATCTATATCTGAGTGCCCCAAATTATATGACTGCCACTGACAATTCCTCTCAGGGAAAGTTAAATTTACTGAGATGGTTAGGCCTGCTAAATAAATTTTACAGGCAAATCATTATCTCCTTTCTGGAGGAAAAGTACTTGCAGCTGGGATTCTTTGTGATTCATTATTGCCATATGTATCTAAAGATAAGAGTTGGAAGTCAATATAAACACACTGAATACCTGGTAAGTTGATGATTTTCAGTGGGCTTTTATTTGCAAAAGTGATTACTACTAATGGCAAAAGCAATTGAAAATCCTTTCCAGTAGTGTTCTCCAACTGAGCAGGCACAGGGAAAGGCACTCACTTCTTTACCACATCACAGAATCACAGAATCACAGAATCCCAAGGGTTGGAAGGGACCTCAAAAGATCATCTAGTCCAACCCCCCTGCAAGAGCAGGGTAACCTACAGTACATCACACAGGAACTTGTCCAGGCGGGCCTTGAATACCTCCAGTGTAGGAGACTCCACAACCCCCCTGGGCAACCTGTTCCAGTGCTCTGTCACTCTTACAGTAAAGAAGTTCTTCCTGATGTTAACGTGGAGCTTCCTATGCTCCAGTTTACACCCATTGCCCCTTGTCCTATCACTGGATATCACTGAAAAAAGCCTAGCTTCATCATCCTGACACCCACCCTTTACATATTTGTAAACATTGATGAGGTCACCCCTCAGTCTCCTCTTCTCCAAGCTAAAGAGACCCAGCTCCCTCAGCCTCTCCTCATAAGGGAGATGTTCCACTCCCTTAATCATCTTTGTGGCTCTGCGCTGGACTCCTTCAAGCAATTCCCTGTCCTTCTTGAACAGAGGGGCCCAGAACTGGACGCAATATTCCAGATGCGTCCTCACCAAGGCTGAGTAGAGGGGGAGGAGAACCTCTCTTGACCTACTAACCACTCCCTTTCTAATGCACCCTAAGATGCCATTTGCCTTCTTGGCCACAAGAGCACATTGCTGGCTCATGGTCATCCTCCTATCCACCAGGACCCCCAGGTCCCTTTCCCCTTCGCTACTTTCCAGCAGGTCAACCCCCAACCTGTACTGGTACATGGGGTTGTTCTTCCCCAGATGCAAGACTCTACACTTGCCCTTGTTAAATTTCATCAAGTTTCTCCCCGCCCAACTCTCCAGCCTGCCCAGGTCTCGCTGAATGGCAGCACAGCCTTCTGGTGTGTCAGCCACTCCTCCCAGTTTTGTGTCATCAGCAAACTTGCTGATGGTGCACTCAGTTCCCTCATCCAGGTCATTGATGAAAATATTAAACAGCACCGGTCCCAGCACCGACCCCTGAGGGACTCCACTAGTCACAGACCTCCAGCTAGATTCTGCGCCATTGACCACAACTCTCTGCCTTCTTCCTTTCAACCAGTTCTCGATCCACCTCACTACTTGATCGTCAAGCCCACACTTCCTTAGCTTATCTATGAGGATGCTGTGGGAGACAGTATCAAATGCCTTACTGAAATCAAGAAAAACAACATCTACCGCTCTACCATCATCCCTCCACCTAGTCACTTCCTCATAGAAGGCTATAAGGTTGGTCATACATGACTTCCCCCTCATAAAACCATGTTGGCTGTTCTTAATGACCCCCTCATCCTTGATATGCCTAGTGATGGAGTCAAGAATAAGTTGTTCCATCATCTTTCCAGGGATGGAGGTAAGGCTGACCGGTCTATAATTACCCGGGTCCTCCTTCTTGCCCTTCTTATAGACTGGTGTGACCTTTGCCATCCGCCAATCCTCAGGCACCTCACCCGTTTCCCACGACTTACCAAAGATGATGGAGAGTGGCCTAGCAATGACTTCCGCCAGCTCCCTCAGCACCCGTGGGTGCATTCCATCCGGACCCATCGATTTACAGATGTCCAGTTTGCATAGCTGATCCCTAACCCAATCCTCATCTACCAAAGCAAACTCCTCCTTTGTCCTGACTCCTTCTGCGGCTATAGAAATCCGGGGCCCTCGGGGAGAGTCTGCAGGAGTAAAGACAGAGGCAAAGAAGGCATTCAGCACCTCTGCCTTCTTTATATCCTCTGTCTCCAGGGTACCCACTTCGTTCAGCAGTGGGCCTATATTGCCTCTTGTTTTAGTTTTATTTGCTATGTATTTGAAGAAGCCCTTTCTATTGTCTTTAACCCGACTAGCAAGATTGAGTTCCAAGGAGGCCTTAGCTGCCCTAATTGCCTCCCTACATCCTCTAACAACTGTCCTATATTCCTCCCAAGCGGCCAGCCCCTCCTTACATAATCCATAGATTCTCCTTTTCCACTTGAGTTTGCCCAGCAGCTCCTTGTTTAACCACGCCGGTCTCCTAGATCCCTTACTTGACTTCCTACTCACTGGGACGCTCCGATCCTGAGCTTGGAAGAAGCGGTCCTTGAATGCTAACCAACTATCTTGAGCCCCTTTACCGCCTAGTACACTTTCCCATGAGACTTCCCTTAGCAGTTGACTGAAGAGGCCAAAGTTGGCCCTTCGGAAATCCAGAACTGTGGCTTTGCTTGGTATTCTATTCCTCCCACACAGGATCCTAAACTCCACCATCTCATGGTCACTGCAGCCAAGGCTGCCATTGACCGTCACCACTTCGACCAAACCGTCTTTGTTGGCGAGTACTAAATCTAGCAGCGCTGCTCTCCTAGTTGGTACATCCACCATTTGCATTAAGAAATTATCCACTATCAGAAGAACAGAAAGACCATGTATCGGCCAAGCAAATCTATACAATGCATAGAACTGGTATATTAAATCAAAGTTGTATGGGAAAGTATATTAAAAATGCTCTCTGGTAAGCCTAAAGAGAAGGGAATCAAAGAATGAGGGAAGGGCCAAAGGGAGGGAGAGTGAAGAAGGGAGAGAAAGAGAAGGCCACAAGGGAGTGAGGAAATGAAGAAGGAAAGAAAGAAGAAAGGAAGAGAGAGAGGAAAGGAGATGAAATTACTAAACTTATATGCAGTTATGATACAATGCAGAATAAGGTATAGATTCTACTAGCTAAAATGTATCTCATATATCTGCACGTCCCAGCCAGAGCCTTTAAAATCATGAAGGAACAAGAAAGCAGTGTTGACCTTTATCATGATCTTTCTGATTAGCTGTCCAGAACACAAATAAAATTGTCTGTAATTATTATATTTTCAGTAATTAAGTTTAGTTCTACACTGAATGCCTGCTGTGAAAAAGTTATTGATCTTGCTTCCTATTAGAAACATAAATGTTACTGGAAAGTGAAGAAATCTTCAGATATTGCAACAGCTCCATCTGCCTTAAACTGTGTCCATCACCTCACTGGTGAAAAATCTCTGTCAGCCAGTATGACTACCCTCATTGTATGTAAGTGAATCAAACATTTGTCATATCCAGATGTAATTAACATCACATGTGCCTAACCTATTTTTGTGTAGCAGACATGCCCACACAATATCGCTGAAATTCATTTCATGAAGTTTCTAATAAAAAAAGTAAAACCAAATGAAAACAACCCCTTACCTTATTGCAGTTGGAAATGAGAAGTGGCTTTCTTATTGTTGGTTATGAAGAACTGCAGAACGAGTTCCAGCAGTAGAACAGAATTACACCAGCTGCCAGAGGAGTGAGGAGAGTGCACCTAATAGTGATTATCACTGATGTTTCCACTGGGTTAAGAAGGCTTAAGACCTGTAGCTCAGTCTTTCACTCTTCCTACTCCATCGAATTCTCAGCATGGTTTTCAGCTTTGGTGATATAGTTCATATACAGCAGAGGCTTGGATCGTGGCTGACTATGTCAGAAGGAAATGGAAAAGCTTAGAAACAGGGTCAAGTGCAACAGTATTTAATAAAAGAGAGATATAGCACTTGTGAAAAAGGTATAAAAAAATGGATAGTTAAAAAATCCCTTTGAAATATTGTTGTATGTAGATCATAAATGATCTGCATATCTTAATATAAAATTAAATTTATACAGGAAAAAATTACATAAAACTACGTACACACTTCAAACAGAAAATAAGGTGTTAACAGGAAGCAGAACATTCAGTGACATGTGTTAAAAATGAGAGAAACAGTGTAGTATATTTAGAAAGAAGAGATAAAATATGCACATTTCTCTCTTACCCTTTAAAAGAAAATGTAGAAATACAATGAACAGTGATTCCTTGAAAAATGCCATGTATTGGAATCTACATGCAGTAGCAAGCAAGTGGTGACAAAAAAATATTCTAGATTTTGCTTGTTTCAACTTACGTTTTCTTAATTTTTTCTACTTTAATCATCTGGTACCCAAACCTATATTTTCAAGAGACCAGAGCATCAGTTTGCACTCTGTTTTTGGAGTCTTCACTTCCACTATGTCTTCATTTAGTTTTTCTGAACAAAAATCTGACTACTGTATTAGAAATTGGAGGAAACATCAACTCCTTTATAAATAGCTCCACTTGTCCACCATACTTTAAGTCCCATATGCTAAGAGGAGACAAGACACAAGCAACAGCTTTCAAGATATGTTTCAACATACAACATAACAGAACACACATTTATGATATTTATAATGGTGCTTATTGTTATTAGCAACATATTTAGTACTACACAAGATCATGACATATTGTGTGTACCTATCATATGTTATATGTGTCATCTGCTCCACCACATTTCTCTCCCTGCCAGTCAATACCTTGTTTATCTTCCCTGTAGGGATTAATTCAGAAGAATTATTTGGTCCTAAAAGACTCTAAATAGTGTAATACTACCATCTTCTTTTACTTAAGGATTCCAGTACTGGACAGTTTTCTGGGAGACCCAGATAAAGAAAAAAAAAAAAAAAAACACAACGAACCCACCTACACCAACAAAACCAAGGAAAACAAAGAAAAAAAACCCCAACAAAAATCAAGCCCAACTCCAAAACAACCACCAGAGAATTTGCTTTTGACTTTAAAGTTCAAAAAATTGCCTATTGTAAAGAATACAAGAATGATTCGTGTCAAGAACTTGGGAATCGTTGTTATCAATGTGCCTGTGACCAGTGTACCATGTGCAGGATGTATAAAAATGACTTTGATTATAATAAATGTTGCTGTCAATATAATGAAAGGAGAGAAGAAGAAACAAATAGAATAGTCTTCTCTTTAATCATTTTTGACTGTTAATAAGGTTTTGTTTTACTGCTTGAGTGCTTTAAGGAAGGGATTGTGTAACCAAGAGATACATCCAGTTACAGGGGTTTGTGAAACCTATGCTTTGACTAAATAACCATATAAGGATAGAACTAGGGCTGCGATTAAGCTTGTGATAAACGATTCTTTATTAATAAATTACCAAGGGGTTCAGTTCCTCTTCCAAGAAGTTTCTTCACTGAAAAGCCGACCTCGGCAACAAGAAAAGAACAATGAAAAGTGGCCACGTTGACATTGCCTGAGACTCAAGACCAAGAAGTATAAGAGACTGGACCCCAAAGCCCCCGGCATGTGTCTTCGTGGAGCAGAGACTCCCCTACACAGCCAGCGCTGCTTGCTTATTGCCTCTCGATATTAATCAATTGTAATAAAATAATTAAATCAGACTATGGCTTAGATGGAATTTTTATAACACTATTTTACAACTGAGCCCTAAAATATAAATGTTTTCTCTCTATCTCTGTCTAGGCTAATATTTAATTAGTCAAAGTGGGACAGCTTGCAGCGAAGTAACAAAGAATTTTATTTTTGAAAGTATTTATAGGTACTGTACTACCCTGCACTAAAATCATTGTGAGTTCATCATATTTTGGGCACAGGCAGTAAGCAACTACATTTAGCTGACCATCTATTGGCTAAATAGGAGATGACACCAAGCTCTCTCTCCTCTTACGTCAGATAAGGTAACAGCTCTGAAAGAGAGGGAGAATTTATACCTGGAAACCCTGGGAGTTGGGATAACCTAACCCTGTTCTTTCTTAAATTCTCAGTGCTCTCTGTTTCCGCTGTCTTGTTTAAGAACACCTCCAAGACATAGCATGACTGGGACTGAATATTAGAATGACATATTTCCTTTTATTTTTTTTTTTTGTGTTGCATTTAAACCTTCTTTGTGATATTTATATTGCTTGTTACAGGGTAAAAAAAATAATCATATAAAGTAGCATAGATTTCTAATAGAATGTCTGAAAAAAATGAGATAAACATTTTTTTGATACAGCAAGCATATCCTTAATAATTTTTATAATATAATATTTAGCAACTGCAATAATTACACATTCTAAGTAAAACACTTGGTTTTACTAGTAGCTTAAATACATTTATGCAAATATTTACAAATCCACTACTACTTATCACAATAGTAGACTATGAATTAGTATGGGGTAATCTTAAGCACAACTGTCAGTGTCTAGGATTTATGCTAATATATATATATTATACAAAATAACATAATGTTTCCCTTAAAAGAGGCTGTTGCAGCCAACGCAGAATTCACTCTAAAATCAATTGCTGAAATAATGCTTAAATTCCAGTTGGACAAGCCATTCATAACATTGACTGCCTTGCTTTCAGTGTCTTTGGGCTGGATGCAGGGAGAAGAAATCACATCAACCTGCTGTATGAAAGTGCAGTTTTTTAAGTAACATAAACGCGAATAGGAATCAATCGAGCAGTAACTACAAATGAAAAGTACAATAAGGTAAATTGACAAACCAGTTAAAAATATAAGGCTCCAATTGAAATATTGGTTTCTATAAAATATTTGCTCTAGTTCACTCTGAATATGCACCAGAGAGGAAAAGGTATTACTTTGCTCAGAAATCTATACATTTCAGAGACAATTTGTAGTTAAATAGAGTAGCTTGAAAACTACAAATTGATATTTTCAGAATAAAGTACATTTCAAATTTGTGTTAAATACTTCCTGATGAACTGTAAGTTGTGTTACAGATAATTCAGTTTGTAATTCCTGCACTGATTTCTCATTACCCCTTGTCCTATTGCTATTGTCCCTGATGAAGAGTCCCTCTCCAGTATTCTTGTAGGCCTCCTATAGATATTGGAAGGCTGCTATGAGGTCTTCACGCAGCCTTGTCTTCTCCAGGCTGAACAGCTTCAATTTTCCCAGTATGGATGAAAAAGTATGGCTTTCCAGAATTCAAACTTCTGCTGCAATCAGCTCCTTGGCTTGCTATTCCTTATTTCCTCACTCCTGCTACATATAATATGACATGAAGTGAGTGTGACAGTACTTACTTACTATTTACTATAAAAAAATCACAGCAAGCTCTAACTCTTCCTCTGCATAAAGGATACCTTTTATAGCCTTTCCTCTTGAAGTATCATCTTGAAATCTCATGTCACTGAATAGACTGCTCCTTAGAGGGGAAAAAAAAAGACTTACAATATTGTGCCAAAGCGTTGAAGTGTAAGAGATTCAAGAGCCACTGCTCTTGCAGTTGAAAGATGAGTGACAGGTCGCCTGTCATCATGTTAAGATCCATTAAATACCTTTTTTCACTTCATATCTCCCCCCAAAACCAAATAAGCTAAAAATATGCTCTCCGAGAAACTACTAAGCAATTCCAGTACCACTCCAACACCATTTCTCTGCAATTTATTAACATAAAAAAAGTTATGGAGAGTTCTCAGCAATAAGCACAAATCTGAAAAATAAAAAAATATCATATTGAGCAATATTATCCACAATAACTTGCTCTAAATTAACACTGTAGTAGTAATTATGCAGCTAAGTAATGTAACTGTGTACAACTGTAGTGAATTCCTAAATTAATTGAAGAACTGTTCCCTGAGAAAAATACTTTAGTCCATTCTCCTGTATATTTCACACAATGTACAGAGATAAACCACATGAATAGCAAGTAGAACTGAGAGGAAATTTTCTAGTATAAGTAATAGGACGGGGAAGGCTCTTTCTCTTTGTTCTCTCTGGAGCTAGGAGGACACCAATCTGCCCCACTGCTCTGTAGATAAGTAATATGGGTCTTGTCCATGAAAATAATCCCACTCCTCCACAATCTGTTGGCATGGGAGGTTTGAATGCTAAAATGGAGACACAGCTCCCAGCGCACCAACACTTCCAAGTTTAACACCCATAAGGCTGGAGCACAGTTGGAATGGGTGAGCAACCTTTGCAACCTTCTGCGTTTGTCTCAAAGCACAGGATTTCAGGATTCATGTGTCTGAGATACAGATGTTATGTGCAGTACCTACCAGCTGCAGAGCCTGCAACTCCAGGGTGCTTTGAAACTCACAAAGCCATACCTCTTAGTTTCCAGGCTTCTCCTGTAGAAGTCTTCAGCACCTTCCTTCCTGCTACATGAAGAAATGTGTTAAATCATGTTGTGATAGTGAACATCTGAAGTTTTCGGACATAAACGGCTTCGTTAGGTCACAAAACTCACAAGCTGTTCAGTGTGCTGTCTTTAGCATTAATTTGTGTCTCGGTTGCAGTGGGATGCAGATCAAAGAGAAACCTCATTTCTGCTCACCAGCAGTCGCAAGGTGGAAGATAAGCTGCAGTAAAGTACTGCAGCTATGGGAGGCTCTTATTAAAGGGTGGGTGAGGATGGGAAAAAATTCAGTCTCTTTGCCAAAATGATGCAACCTTACATATCAGTTGCTCCTAATTTTGGCATAATTTTTTTCCCTCAGGTCTATTGCTCTAACTGTCATGCTGGAAGGTTACTAGAGTCAATATCCTAGAAAACTACATATATATTAGGGGAAACTCACATTTACTACTCTTTTTTTTTTAGCTTCTGGATTGCTAAAAATTGCTTGACGTGTTTATTTGCTGAAATTATTTTAATTTCAGTGACTATTTAAAGTATTCCATCTGGAATTATAAGAAATGTTAAAAAAATTCTGTTGTTTTTTTGATTCAAATTGAAACAAAGACAACCTCCAAAGACAACCAATTTTCATGTTAATTACTAACCTTGGATTTTGTCTGCTTCTGGTAGACATCTCAGCTGCAGTGCTGAGAGAAGTGGGAAGCATCTGGTTATAGTCATGAATTTCAGGCAGTAGTAAACCTTCAAAACTGAAATGAACTTGGTGCATTGGACATTTTGTTCTATGTAAATCCTGTGAATTCTGAGCACAAGTGAAGCATAGAAAGCTCAGTAAAGGCCATAATTTCGTATCAGGTTTTCACTGTCATTTCAGATGCTTTATGTAGAGTCCTTCAAAACACCTTTAAGCTTTACAAGAGCAGTTTGCAGAACACAGAGTCAATCCATATAAAATACACACACTTTTCTGAAAATATTTAAAAGAAATCTGTGATCCGTAAACTGATTTTTGAAAAGTTTGTTATTACTTATGAATTATTCATATCTAGCAAAGATAAACAATGTTTGCATGCCTTTAACACAACCAAGTTTATTATCGGTGGATGTTTTGACACTCACACATGCAGTCTTTGAAACAACAAATTATTCATTGTTAATTATTTTGAACTAGTAAAAAACTAGGTGTCTTGAGAGTGTTGTAGTAAGACTCCTCATGGTTTTCTTGTTAGAGGAAGAAAAATACTCATTTATTTTATTATATATTTTTAAGTTAATTCTTCAGCTACTTCAGCAGGTATCATGAAAGTTCCACAGATTTCACCTGAATTCTGTTG